>NW_019725489.1:24910-27853 GCF_002891405.2 Cryptotermes secundus | reverse complement strand
AGCACAGTATTTACAGGTTTATCGAACAGAATACAAAACGACCTTATTGACCCAATAAGTGACGTAAATTTTGGTGAGTTGATTGCTATCAGTTAGTTTATTAGATACCACTGCTTCCCTCACCAGAAATAGTAATGCACGCCACTGCTTTGGAGTCTCATTGGATGTTACTCTTGCTGTGTTAGTTGCTCGTTTAACGACGCTCTCAGTGTCGAAATATATAACGTCGATGACAGGCTGAGTGTGGAGCAGTCGTCGGAATTAAAATTGGCAGAGGAAACCGAAGTACTCGGAGAAAACCAGCCCCAGTGCCATTTTATCCACCACAATTCCCACATTACCTGACCTGGCATCGAACCAGACCCGCCACAGTTTGAAGTCGGCGACTAACCGCCTGAGCTACGCCTCGTCCTCAAAACATGCTGGTATTTTTATTTTTAATATTATCATCATCATATCGCTGACACTGAAGTGTTAACCATATATCCTTAGGGGACTACCATTTTCATGGATGTAACACCGTGTAGAATTTCACCGGCGGTTCGGAGTACTCTAAACCCTCCCTCTTCAGGGTCGAAGAATAAACCAATGAAAGAACCAGCAAAAGGCAAGCAGCATACCTCCTATCCAACAGTATCGGGTTTCCTTGTCCTGGAAGTCAAATTGGCCGGAGTGTGAAGCCGACAGTTCACCTCCACGTTGTGCCGAGGTTAAAAAATGCGTTGAGCTTCATCTCCAGCCCCTCCCCCGCCAAATTCCTTCATGGAATTTGCTTAATTAGGCTCTATTCCCTCCCTGGAGAAGTTTCGTATTTCGGCAGGTTCAGTTTCTTACTTTAATTCTTACAGCTGTTGCTCATTGTTTTGTTATATTCTCCTGACTTCATCCGCCACATGTATAGCGTTGTGTCGGCAGCCATCTTTCATAATGCACTGTCATATTCGTACGCCTCAGAATTATATCTCAATCATAGCAAATGCGTGTTCATAAACTACCAACACTAATCTGTCAACACTACAGTCCAGGATGAATCTTGGTCTCTAATCGTATAATCAGTTAGTAGGACTCCTTGGGCGGGGGATCAGCCTTGCCGCAAGGCCGCTAACTACACAGAATAAACGTAGAAAAACATCCATTCCTCGAGTGGGATTCGAACCCACGACCCCAGTGTTAGAGCGGGCGAAGACAGTTCATGCCTTAGACCGCGCGGGCTCACTGTGATCGGCATAATCTACAATAATTAAATTGTCTTTTCAGCTGTGTTGTTACTTAGAGTGTTTACGGCACTCAGACTCAAATATAATTCCATTTGCAGACACAAATTTAATACACACAGACACGTTTTAGAAAAGCGCAGCTTGGCTGGCAATAACAGTGTGCCTCTCTTTACGTTGGTCTAACGTAAACATTTTCAGAGGACTCTGAAGTTTATTTTTCTTGTGTGTGAGAGAGAGACAGAGAGAATGAATGAAATGGAACAAATCGGATACCATGACGAAGATTTCTCGTGGGTTAACCCCAGTCCCATCAGTCAGTGCGGTAATTCCCCGTCCTTCTTCAGTTGAACATCTCTGTTAGGCCTAAGTGGTTACCTTTATTTCCTTTGTTTCTCTTATTTACTTGCTTTAGTTTATGCAACGCAACTGTAAGAAACACAGACTGTACGAGCACAAGTGTACAATGAATCAGAAACGAGTGAACCTAGCGGGTTGGCATTAGTATGCGGGAGGTGCTCTGTTCGAGTCTTGGCTGGGACACTGGTGTCCTTACGGAGCATCTCGTAGCCTTCCTGAGTTCCCCTATGCAGATGCCTGGATAGTATACTACGATTAGACCACGCCGTCTTCCTTTCTGATCCTTGAAATTCATCATTTTTTCCATAAACCTACCATTCGACGTTCTGTGCTCTCAGCGTCATGTAATAAATGACTGAAATAATGTGTAAGGAAGCGATCATAGGCTGGTTGAGAATAATGTAACATGACGCCTGAAAGCCGGAATAGTGGAGCCAGAACGGAAGTCTGTTGCTAGCCAAACACACGTTTCCGTGACAACAGATACTGCCCATGGTTACGGTAGCCTCTATCTATCGTAAGGGAGTCGTAATCTAGTCTTAAGAGCGTTGAGTGTTCAGCTGTGGAGCGTTAACCAGCGGACAGCGGAAGCTTAAGAAGTCACCGACCCGTAAATCAGAACCGAGTCAGTCACGCAGAAGGGAAGACACTCGTAGCCCTGTAAGGAATGGAGCGAGTCTTAGACAGCCACTGACTGCGAGCTGTTGTAATGAAGGCAGCAATAAATCCAATCATCTAAACCAGAACCCATTGTGATTAGATTCTAAAGGATTCAGATGGAATTACTGGGGTTTTGGAATTTGTTCAATGTCCTGTATTCTACGAGCTAGAAAAGTTTCCTAGTTTCTAGGATACTGGACAATGCACAAAGTACAAAGTCCCAGTAATTCTGACCGTTATTATTAGTCACGCAAACCCCTCGTAAACTAAACTTCGTGGTTTTTAGTCCGCAAGCGAACTATACCGACAGAGCGACCGCCGCTTGGCGGCCAACTTTACGTGACAGTATTGCGGCATGCAGACCGAGGGCTTCCCCTTGCGAATTAAATGATTAGCCAGTGCAAATTGACGAAATATAATATCATTTCCATTTTGAGTTTGTTTTATTTTTTCGCAGATAAATATTCAGTATGCTGGGTCATCTCTCCACCGTGATGNTTGAAATTCATCATTTGTGCCATAAACCTACCATTCGACGTTCTGTGCTCTCAGCGTCATGTAATAAATGTCTGGAATGATGTGTAGTTAGTTAGTTATTTAGAGAGGGTGGGTTTCCCCATGCACCGCGACCAGTTTTTGATCTATTGTGCTTCCCTCTATGATATTCTACCAGTCTCTATACCCTACCGGTACTGGTGCGTGCCATCAG
>NW_019725489.1:23367-24891 GCF_002891405.2 Cryptotermes secundus | reverse complement strand
CTGGCTTGTCGGTATCTATAATGCTTCCCCCATCTATCAGAGGCGTTAGAGACTACTGTTGGGCGGGAAATGTCCTTGAATTTGGCTCAGTGACCTCCTTAGGATATATGAGGTTCTTTTACGTGCCGTAAAGCTACGACACGGGACCCACGGCTTAAAGTCCCTCCCAGAGGACTTGTTCCCTGAATTTTTCCGCCCTTAAAAATTCCACGACCTCCGCCGGTTTTGAACCCGCGTACTACGAGTCATCAGGTGGGAACGTTACCTCTAGACTACGGAGGCCGCTTGGAATGATGTGTAAGGAAGCGATCTTAGGCTGGTTGAGAATATTGTAACATGACGCCTGAAAGCCGGACTAGCGGAGCCAGAACGGAAGTCCATTGCTAGCCAAACAGACGTTTCCGTGACAACAGATACTGCCCATGGTTACCGCTAGCCTATATCGTAAGGGAGTCGTAATCTAGTCTTAAGAGCGTTGAGTGTTCAGCTGTGGAGCGTTAACCAGCGGACACCGGAAGCTGAAGAAGTGACCGGTTCGTAAATCGGAATCGAGTCAGTCACGCAGAAGGGAAGACACTCGTATCCCAGTAAGGAATGGAGCCAATCTTAGGCAGCCACTCATTGTGAGCTGTTGTAATTGTAAATAACGTGGCAATAAATCCAATCATTTAACCCAGAATCCGTTGTCATTAGATTCTAAAGGATTCTGATGGAATTATTGGGGTTTTGTAATTTGTTCAATGTCCGGTATTCTACGAGCTAGAAAAGTTTCCTAGTTTCTAGAATACTGGACAATGAACAAAATACAAAGTCCCAGTAATTCTGACCGTTATTATTAGTCACGCAAACCCCTCGTAAACTAAACTTCATGGTTTTTAGTCCGCAAGCGAACTATACCAACAGAGCGACCGCCGCTTGGCGGCCAACTTTACGTGACAGTATTGCGGCATGCAGACCGAGGGCTTCCCCTTGCGAATTAAATGATTAGCCAGTGCAAGATGATGACGAAATATAATATCATTTCAATTTTGAGTTTGTTTTATTTTTTCGTAGATAAATATTCAGTATGCTGGGTCATCTCTCCACCGTGATCTCGGCCGTCTTGAGAGAGGAGTCAGAATTCTGACAGCTTGCGTGCACCGATTTTCTTTCTGTTTTGTATTTTTTAAACAAAATTTCACAGCTTTCTTTCGGCGATGGATTCCAAGTATAATGAAAATAAGGGAGAGGCGGAGCCCATTGTTTTGCATACATCCGCCCTCCCTACGTCATTACACGACACAGTAGATTGATAAGCCTCGCGAAAATTTTAAAATATTCTGCTGACAGCCAAACCTGCATCAAGCGTCACGCACACAGAGCCTGTCCCCGCCTTCCTTACACGTCACTCCCCAAAGCGGTCGCCGTCAACATGTGTCCATCACGCGTCATTGAGTATACACTAAATTCATATGCAAGAGACACTGTAACCGTACGTCCCTCTTCAAAATTATATAATTAAGGGTATGAAGTACTTATACATTG
>NW_019725489.1:6045-20193 GCF_002891405.2 Cryptotermes secundus | reverse complement strand
GTAAACGCGAGTATATAACTTGGAATAGATGCAAAGTTTGTCCCCCCTGGAGCGTTCATGTACTAATGACCTGCTTTTCTTTAACCCCAAAATACCGGTAATTATATGTGCCAATAGTTTTATTTACTTACTTAAACCGTTCCTATTATATCTTTGTGGCCAACTTTGGCACTGACTTCGCCGACAAGCGGCGCTCACTCGGTCGGTATAGTTCGCTTGCGGACTCAGGCCACGGAATTTGTTATTTTTATACCTTTGCGGGGTCGAGTCTTTTTATTTTTCATTTTTGTCATTTTACAGTCGGTAGGACTCCTTGGACGGATGATCAGCTCGTCGCAAGACCTCTACCTAAACACAGAGCAACACAAACACAGAATATACACATAACAAACATCCATGCCTTAAGTAGGATTCGAACCCACCATCTCGGCTTCCGAGCGAGCAAAGACAGTCTCGGCTACCGTGAGAGGATTATTGTGTTCCTTGTAATTGTCAGAATAAATTAAGTTTGTCTCTCTGAACTGTATTAACGAGTTGGTCGCTGTAACGAAGACGCAGTTTTCTTTTTCTGTGAGGTACGGACTGAGTTCTTAAATATTATTTGGACGAATTTCAGAGGTGTAATACTTGGTAACAAATATGTCTCTTTTTTTCCTATAGTTTTATAGGTATAGTATATGTTATAATATTACTATAACTACACATGTTAATATTATTTCAAAATACTAAAACCAAGATTGCAGAGTACAGTGGCCGCGTGGTCTAATGCATGAACTGTCTTCACGCGCTCGAACGCTGGGATTGTGGGTTCGAATCCCGCTGAAGGCATGGATGTGTGCGTTTATTTTGTGTTTGTATTGTTCTATGTGTAGGTACCGGTCTTGCGACGGGCTGATCCCCCACCTAAGGGAGTCCTACGAACTGTATAGGAATAAGGAACTGAAAAAGCGGCCGAGGTCCAACAAAGCTTCGTAGAGACACAGATAGATAAAAACCAAGTTTACTGGAAATCTTCACTGGTTATAAACGCAAACAGAAACAGCTTCTCTTAAAGTCGGTCCATGTTACGACAGTAATGCAGAATATCTCAAACAGCCCTGTTTCACGGATCACTTGAGTAGGAATATGACGCGTTCAAAAGCTTCATTTGAAAGGCGATACTCAAGGGGGTTCCTTCATTAGCTTAATGACTTTCGGTTCTCTTTGTTAAGTCAGACAAAATTTTTTTATATAGACAAAATAGGGTGTTGTCAATGAACACAGCATTACTCACTCTATGTTTTCGGGCATAATTGCGAGAGTTTAATTTCAATTTTTTTTTTATGAAATCCATGTGAGACTGACCAACTTCGAAACATTGATAGTGACGAAAACATCTGCAAAGAGAATTTTTTCCTTGGCACTACAGCCCCAGTGGGCTTAGGCCTACCTTCATGAACTTCTCCGTTCACTTTGGTTTTTCTAGATCTTACACATTCGGTAGGACTCCTTGGGCGGGTGATCAGTTCGTCGCAAACGCAGAAAAACGCACACACAAACTAAACATCCATGCCCTGAGTGGGTTTCGAACCTACGATCCCAGTTTCCAAGCGAGCGAAAACAGTACATGCCTTAGACCGCTCGGCTACCGTGACCGGCAAAGAGAATTTTAGCAGCAGGAATTATTTGAATTTTTACTGGCATAACACTTGTTGAGACCGCCTTTGTGATCTAGTGGTCAGAGTTCCGGGCTACAGATCCAGACGTCCGTGTTCGATTCCCGCCGCTATCATATTTTCTGAGAAGTGGTAGGTCTGGAATGGGGTCCACTCAGCCTCGTGATGATAATTGAGGAGCTCTTTCAAGTAAATAGCGGCTCCGGTCTAGGAAACCGAGATTAACGGCCTTGGGGAACCGTTGCGCTGACCACTTGACACCGTCTATCCGCAAAAGTTGGCACTAACTGCGCCGACAAGCGGCGGTCGCTCGGTCGGTATAGTTCGGTTCCAGACTACAGGCCACGGAGTAACACCTGTTGAGAATTCGGCTGGAAGTCACATCACTTGTTATATAAGCTTTCGTGCAACCCTCTTGTCCTACTTTCTCCTGGTATTCGTTTTCAGTCTTACACGTTGTTGAAGCGTCGAGGTAGACGTTTAACTCAACCACCCACGTATAGTACACACAAATAGCCAACCATAAACTATCTCTTTTTTACTACAATTTACACATTTCCATCAAACTATCATTAACACTCAGAGAAGATTCCCGACGCGCTTAAGTAAAGTCTGCTTACACTCATAGTGACCTACATAACTTCACGCAACATTTTTTTCTTCCTCGCTCCTACTTCGGAGCATAGGGCTGATTTATGAGTTTCATGGTCATTTTACAGACGGCAGGACTCCTTGGACGGGTGATCAGTTCGTAGCAAGGCCTATACCTAAACACAGGACAACAGAAAAACAGAATAAGCACATACCAAACATCCATGTCTTGTGTGGGATTCGAAGCCACGATCCCGACTTCCGAGAGAGAGAAGACATTGCATGCGTTAGACCGCTCGGCTACCGTAACCAGCTTATGCAATATATTAGCGATAACATTCGTTGTTACGTAACCCGAATTTTCTAAATATCAGTGCTTCTATCTCAACCTTACGTTAATTCTTTAAATACCTGCATTTTTATTCCTTGGCACTACAGCCCCAGTGGGCCTAGGCCTACCTCCATGAACTTCTCCGTTCACTTCCGTTTTTCTAGATCTTACACATTCGGTAGGACTCCTTGGGCGGGTGATCAGCTCGTCACAAGGCCTCTACCTGTACACAAACACAGAAAAACGCACACACACACACACAAATTAACATCCATGCCGTGAGCGGGATTCGAACCCACGATCCCGGTTTCCAAGCGAGCGAAGACACTACATACCTTAGACCGCTTGGCTACCGTGACCGGCTAAATACCTGCATACAGAAGGATAATTCTCCCAAGAATAACGGAACGTTTAGGATTCAAATAAGTGGAATGTTAAGAATATCATTAGAATCTCAGTCATATTACGCAAGACAGGCATTTGTTATAGTAACGGCAATCCTCTGTATCCCCAAGTCTGTCAGCACTGCTCACGCAGTCTAGAATAGCTTTTTCTCGCTCCCCCCCCCCAGTGTATTACGCAGTTTCAGAAGGTCACAATGCAGTTCAGATAACCGCGAGTGGAGAATAACATATTTGGGCAGGGGTCCAAGTACTGGGAACTTCTCGTTTACATGCCAGCAATTCCGAAACTCGCCTCACCATAAGCGACTTCCCCCTTCACTCAGGCCTGCCCTCCGTCTTAATAATAGTTTCAGTGTTTAAAGAATATTGAACCTGTTATAAATTCTCTTTCCTCATGTTATTGTAACTTCTTACATTTTTAGCTCCCTTCCCTTATTTTCGAAAATAAAAGTAGGCTTATGCAATCATCATGCTGTGTGTGTGTCTGCTCATCCACCTGTCAACTGAACTAGTCTTTATGAAACTTGGTATGTATATCATGACACATGAACTCATCTCAAAGGCGTACTTCATGAATTCCTACCATCAGTCTGTGTCTATAAGTGTATCCTCTTAATGTTGCTAGGTAACGGCTGGGTAAAATCGTCACCGCGGCAACGAATACAAGCGCAACAATAGAAGAATTTTTGGATGAGTATTTTTGTATGCGGTCCGTGTCGCATCGAGGGAAATAGACGATTCATTCTTCCCAGAACTTCTTGTTTTATAATGAGAACTTGATAAATGTGTAGAGTACTTACACAACTGGACTACAGAGGGACGCGGGATTCCTGCGAACCTGTTACGTAACAAGAGATTTTCCATTTAACAGATCCGGGTGTATCCTTCCAGTTAACAAATGAGTGATTTTTGCAGTATGAAAAATGTTTCCTTGGAAGTCAATAAATAACAGTGAAAATGGATGACATGTTATCTCAGTTACTGGCAACGTCATTAAATAAACGAGTCATAAATAAACAGCGAATAAAAAAGCAAAACGTCACAGATTATATATAAATACGCAAGCCATTCAGAAGTCAATAATTTAAAGTGCGGTGATCACTAAAGGTAACATCTTCTGTAACATAAAGTCTCTCTGCATTCTGCCTGTACAGTGTATTTATGTGGAGAAACATAGAGCCACATAAATACACCCTGTGGGCAAACTGTGGTGTTATTTTAATTGTCAAAGCGTTGAAGTCCATCTGCCCTTTGAGCAATGACAAATTTACGGAAGAAAATTCCGGTGTAAGTACGTCTGAATTTTCTTTTCCGACTTATGAATATTGGCAGCATATTGGAAACAAAATCTATTAACTATAAAATACAACGTTTCGGAAACTAGATGTGTTTCTGTCCTCAGGTGAGAGGAGAGGAAGACACCTACTCAGTCGGGTCCCTTGGAAAGAGCTAACCTTAATCACTGTGACTGAGTGATTTAGATTATCTCTTTCTAAGGGACCCAACTGAGTAGGCGTCTTCCTGCCCCCTCACATGAGGGCGGAAACAGATCCAGTCTCCAAAACATTGTTTTCTAGTTTCTAGAAGGCCGGACGATGGGCAAGGTTCAAAAACCCAGTGTCTGTGTTACTCGTCATCATCAGAACCCTTTAGAATAAACCAAAATCTACCACTTTCTAGTTATGAAGCAACAGATTGCGTAGCTAACCGGAGATGACGTAATCTGGTTCCCATGATAGGTGGAGTATGAGAGGTCGTTAGAAAATCATCTCACCATTCGAGACTACATAAACTAACGATCAGAAAGCGATGTATGCCACTCTTGCTATTTTCCAGAAGGCAGGGATTGAAGCGTAGGCGCACATCAAATTAACCTGCGGTATGATGGTTAAATGTAACAGTTATTACATTTAGAGTAAGTCACACTCAGGAGGAAGCATCAGCTCAATTATACCAGAAACCTTAATTCTTTTTCGCAGAATAAATCTGTATTAAATTATGCATGGTTGGTCTATGAGAGCTGCGTTGCCAGATTAGCGTGTTTAGTGTCATTAAAACTTTCATGGCATTTGAAATACTGACTTCTCTTTGGTTTATCCGCCATTCCTGTCAATTCTATGACAGTTCTATAGAATTCAAGTTGTAACACACTTTTCCGTGGGGAAGAGTGACTGAACCCTGCTTAAAAACCGCAGAAAACGCGGATTGAATTCAGTACAAATTACAAATTAACGCATCGCGAATACAGGTTGAGTTGTTTTTACGCCATATGGGGGTTAACTTAACTAATTCAGCCGTGGGCGTGTGTGACTGTGGTATTTACGCAAATCCTCGCGTCATACGAGCTTCTATCCGGTGTTAGAGCACTTCAAACAACTTTAATGCGGGGGTGTTGCAGTAACAGGCTTCAGCCTATCGCCCAAAGCGACGCGCAGATATGTAACATAGAACCATGCTCGGTAACAATGGCATAGTCGGAGCGCGTGCAGCCAAAATTATTTGAAGCTGTATCATGGATGCTTTTTTATTTTGACAACTGTACCTATTACATAGAGATGAGAGGAGAGACACTACATTTTGAGGGGAGGGAGAAACCATTGTTTTGTCACAAAGTTCCCACGCTTCGCATGATTGTCGTTGTGAGAGGGGAAGTGTAGAGAGGTTAGAAGTGGCTTGAGACATGGACTGCGGAATTTTGGATTTTCTGAATTAATATCGAAATGTAAGATTTGAGGCTTTCACGGCGGTGACTATGAAGAAAGCAGTCTTCTGGGATTTGGCACTGTGTATATGTGGTGTTAACCGACGTTTCGGAGGAACGTATCGCCTCCATCTTCAGGGTAGAAGAAAAAATATAAGAAATCTGCAGGCGAAGAGACCGTGAGAACAATCTGCTTTTACCGGTTCTCACGGTCTCTTCGCTTGCAGATTTCTTATATTTTTTCTTCTACCCTGAAGATGGAGGCGATACGTTCCTCCGAAACGTCGGTTAACACCACATATACACGGTGCCAAATCCCAAAAGACTGCTTTCTTAATATCGGAATGTTTAGGTGGAAGAATATAACTTTAGTGGCTTTTACAACAATGAGGAACATAATTTTGATGAATTTGATTTCTTATAGCCTCGTGAGAAGCACTCAGTTGCAATTTTGGACTTTGGAAACATCTCAGAATTTGCTTGAAGACCAAGAAACCCTGTGTCGAGATGGACGCTGACTTCTACCCAGCAGTCCAGAAAACAAAATGCTATGGGTTGTGTACATAAATACGTGTATGTTGGTTCGTACGGTGCCTCGAGCCCAGTAGACAGCAGCCACAAAACGGAAAGGAAGAAGGAGAGGAGTTGGAAAAGAAGACTGAGACGAAGATAAGAAGAACAAGGGGAAAAGGAGATGGAGAAAGGATGAATGGAATGAGAAGGAGGAAAAGAAGAAGTAAGTAAGTACAGGAGGAGGCCGCGCCACAGCTCAAGCGGTTAGCCGCCGGCTTCCCACCGCGGCGGTCCGGGTTCGATCCCGGGTCTAGTCAAGTGGGATTTGATGTGGACAAAGTGGCGCTGGGGCGGGTTTTCTCCGAGTACTTCGGTTTCCCCTGCCACTCTTCATTTCACCAGTTGCTCCACAATCAACCTCACCTATCATCTGGGGCTGGTACAATAGGCCAGAAGTGCCCGCAGTACAAGGGACTTAGTCCCACCCCACTTACTTACTGCTGAAGCTGAGCCCTTCTGGAGGAGATGCATAATTCTGCAGCTACTCAAGAATTTCCCAGCACATATGGAACCCGAAGGTTCATTACCGTGTTCACAAGAGCCCTCCACTGGTCCCCATCCTGAGCCAGATCTATCCAATCCATATCATCCCATCCTATCTCTCTAAGATCCATTCTAATATTGTCCACCCACCTACGCCTTGGTCTTCCCTGTGGTCTCTTTCCTTCTGGCTTTCCCACCAATTTCCTATACGCATTCCTCGTCTCACCCATTCGTGCTACATGCCCTGCCCATCTCATCCGCCTTGACTTGATCATTCTAATTATACTTGGAGAAGAGTACAAGTTATGAAGCTCCTCATTATGCAGTTTTCTCCAACCTCCTGTCACTTCATCACTCTTCGGTCCAAATATTCTCCTCAACACCCTGTTCTCAAACACCGTCAGTCTATGTTCCTCCCTTAATGTCAGACACCAAGTTTGACACCCATACAGAAACAAAGGCAAAATTATAGTTTTGTATATTCTAATTTTTATATTTTTGGACAACAGACGAGAAGACAAAAGGTTCTGGACTGAATGGTAGCAAGCATTACCCAAGTTCAATCGCCTCTTAATTTCCTCTTGAATCAGGTTTCGATCTGTTATCACTGTTCCCAAATATCTGTTTTTACCCACACGGACTTTACTATACGATTCGTTTAAACACATTTTAATCACCCTAACTAGTTTCATGGGTATCCCAAACTCTATCAGAATATTGTACAATGCTTCCCTCCTAAATGAATCATTGCTTTCTTGAAGTCTGTGAATAGCTGATGTACTGTCTCATCGTGCTCCCATTTCTTCTCCAATATCTGACGAATGCAAAAGATCTGATCTGTAGTTGATCTGTTACGTCGAAACCCACACTGATGATCCCCAATAATTTCATCTATATAAGGACTTAACCTTGAAAGAAGAATATTGGACAATCTAGATAAATAAAAATGTAAATGTTCGTTTCAGTCTTACCTAAGATCTCCGAAATTGATAGCAGTGATATCCCCCGATAATTACTACAGTCAGCTTTATCACCCTTCTTGTGAACTGGTACAATAACAGACTCCTTCCACTGATCGGGCAATTTTTCCTTATGCTAAATAGAAGTAAGAAAAGTACAGGAGACGATGGAAGACAGTAATGGGAGAAGAAGGGCAGAATGAGAAGGAAAGTACTACAAATGAAAAGGAAGGGTGAAGAAAAGCGGAGATATAAAAGGAAGAAGTAAAGTATTAACAGAGTCAATTACAAACAAGGAGACGATGGAAATGAAAAAAAAAAAAATAATAATAATAAGAGAACAAGAAAGAAGCAGACAGTAATTACGAGAAACAAAAGTCTTCTTTCTAAAGCTTTGTGTCTGTAACATTTAATTAAGTGTGGCTGAGGAATATCTCGAAAATTTCAATCAAAGTAATCGGTGTCCGTCCCGATATTCGAACCCTGCATCTTCCGAATTGAGGTCAGAAGCTTATCAGATGAGCCAACTTGCTGAAGTGAGACTCACTGTACAGAAACTCCCTCTCCCGCCGCTGAATTTCATCCGCTTCGAGTTTCGCTTCTGTTTATGGAATGGAAATTCATAGCAGGTCGAAAATGGAATTACATCTTCAATAAATTCCGTTAAAATTAACATATTCCAGCCGGCATTGTGATGGTTTATATTTAGGAACTGAATGCTTCCAGCATGAAGCTTTATTATATCCCGTGGAGGAGTTGGTGTGCTGCTAAGCAGAGCCTGCCACTGAAACACGAATCTGCAGTTAGGCTTATATAAATACAAATGCTCTAGAAGTTAGATTTAGCGCCGAATTTACTTACATCGCTAGCTTCAAGAATATGCACGCGTTTGTATGTGAGCAAGTGCTTTTGCGGAAAGTGAAGGTGGAAAGTAAATGTTTTGTCACAATGAAATCTTCTCGGACGAAAAGCCGCGTAAAAATATGGGGATGTTTCTGAGGCATGGAAGATTTGAGGTTTTCACGGCGGCGACTATGAAGAATGTCGTCTCCTGTGATGTGGCGCCGTGTAGATATTGTATAAACCGACGTTTCGGAGGAAAGTATCGCCTCCATCTTCAGGGTAGAAGAAAAAAGTAAAAATCCGCGAACGAGGAACCAGCGTGGCTGCTCACGTCGGTTCCTCGCTCACTGTTTTTTTTTTCCTTTTTTCTTGTACCCTTAAGATCGAGACGATACGTTCCGCCGAAACGTCGGTTTGTTCAATATCTACACGGCGCCACATCCCAGAAACGGCATTCTTCTTTCTGTGGCATGTTCTCTGCCCATCATGCATTACATCGACACAGTTACACAAAGTAAGTGTCCCAAACTTTAGCTTATAACCGGACTTGACTTGGCCGATGGCCCTGGGAAAGTTCAATGTATTTATTTTCCACTGAACTTGAGGTATTAGGTAAATATGTATTTTTATAACGAATGTTTACATTTATTTAAATTTATAATAGTCGACGAGAATTTCCATTTCTGAAGATTATCAATTATTTGTCACTTAAAAAGTGTGGACAGGTTCTGCTTGTTGCATTCATGACTTAACGTTCTACCGTGTAGATGGAGGCAGTATGCTTCTCCGAAGCATATGCCAGACTATACAACACTACATCCCAGAGGACCTCCCTGAAATGTTTTGTTTCGAATCCAATGATTGGAAACATAAACCCATTTTCAAAGGTCAGTGCCGGATCTTTCGGGTGACTTGTTCGACCAAGCCTATGCAAGAGTGTGTATATTTTTGCAAACAGCTGATCACTTCAAAACGTAACCGCGATCCCCCCCCCCAACTAAAGCCCACAAAGAAGATGAGAAACCTTCATACAACCGCCCAGCTCACCGGCCGAACAACCACTGAACCGGAAACACAGCTCTGATTCTTCTGTACTGTCTAATCAACACGTACAGCAGCAGGTTAGCATAGCAGTAACCTTCTGGACTGGGCTGCGCCAAGCGGTTAGTCGCTGGCTTCCAACCGCAGCGGCCCGGGTTCGATCCCGGGTCTGGTCAAGTGGGATTTGTGGTGGACAAAGTGGCGCTGGGGCGGGTTTTCTCCGGGTACTTCGGTTTCCCCTGCCAATTTTCATTCCATCAAATTCTCCATCATCATAATCACCCGGGGAAGGCTACAATAGGTCAATCATTGTCCGCCGTGCCGAGTGGACCCAGCTGCACTCCACCCCCCCACCCCCCACTAAGCGAATTTAAAAAAATTATTCAGGACATCGTCTATCCACCCTGAGTTTATGCTGTTTTTCCTCAGTACCTTCAGTCTAATGATAGTGTAATACTGCTTATATGCCACGACCTCTTCTTTAGAAAACAATTCATTTTCATCCTATCATTCGATGCTGCATGGTCCAGACTCTGGGAGTACCGTAAATGCAGACTGAGATGTGACTTGCCCGTAGATAGGAATGACTCTCCTGAAGCAGCTACTCTGACAGGGGTTTCTGCTGAAGAAGATAATGACTTACGTGCTTAATTAAGTCACTAAATCATATTTTTAACATACGACTGCCTGACCGCCTCTGCGGCCCAGAGTTCTTGGTTACAGAATCAGAGGTCCCGGGTTCGATTCCCGGCGCTACCAGATTTTCTGAATAGTGGGTCTGGAACGGAGTCCGCTCAGCCTCGTGAGGATAATTGAGGAGTCATTTCATGGAAATAGCGGCTCCGGTCTAGAGAACCGAGATTAACGGCCGTGGGGATTCGTTGCGCTAAGCACGCAACACCCTCTATCTGCAAAAGTTGGCACTAACTTCGCCGACAAGCGGCGGTCGCTCGGTCCGTATAGTTCGCCTGCGGACTCTAGACCACGGGGTTTTAGGACGACATCCCAAAGCGGCATACCGGACATCCCGTTGAATACACGGACTTTTCTTCCGTAAGGTTACCTACTCAAAGTATGGCGTACCCTCAGAGGTCTGAGTTTGAGGTTATCACAACAGTGACTGTGATAACATTTTAGTATGAGACCTCACGCAGCCTGACAGAGTTTTACGACGTTTCGGAGTGACACACCGCCTCAATCTTCAGGGTTGAATACTCGACCAAGCAGTCAATCAGAAAGCACATTACTCCGCAGTAGATAAGTTTGCTTCTTACTTTAATGATTTTTACTTTACTACCCTGAAGATGGAGGCAGTACTTTCAACATAAATGTCTGTGAGCAACCGGACTACACGGCGTAACATCCCAACTTCAGAATGTAATCCTGGCTATTGACTGCGGCACTAAATAAAGGAATGAATTCGTAAGTGAAATAGACGCGTATGATACATGTACATCTCGGTACTGTTGTTGCTGTGAAAGCTGTTATAGATAACTTCACAGTAAAACCTACTTGAATAAGGCTACATATGGCGGTCCGTGCCAGTCCATTTGCAAATTATAACAACGTGAAATGTTTTCAGTCATTTATGAACGGTGTGTGCGCATTTGAACAGAATACGAAACCGGTGAAACAGCGCATTGTTCTGTGCGGCAGTGTGCAGAGCCGTTGATAACAGTTTAGGCGTGACTAGGAATTAACGCGTGTGCCATACTGGAATTCTGGAACTCTCTGATACTGAGCTGGTTATCTGCACGGATATGTCTGCGGTGCTACACAAATGCGAGTTAAATAAAAAAATCTGGCCAAAATGAGATAATAGCATTATTAAAAAGATCTGTCTAAGCAAGTACTCTTCATTCAGTGACGTATTGACATACCGAGGGGGCAGGCGGTAACGTACTCGGCTGAGGCACTATGCTACAAGCCGGGAGGTTAGGGGTTCAATTTCTGATGACATCATTAGATATTTCACTTGACATAATCCTTCCAGCCGCACTATGCCCCTGGGGTCGACTCAGCCTCTAACAGAAATGAGTACCAAGAATCTTCCTTAAGGTAAAAGGAGGCCGGAGTGCAAGGCTGACAACCTCACCGCCATCTATGAGTCGATTGTCTACAAAATGTGGGAGCCTCGAGGTCTCACAACCCTATGGTCTTCCACGGCCTCCAGGTATGGAGGGTGACTGCGAATATATTTAATAAGCAGTCGCGGACAGCCGATAAGGGTTGGTCCCCGTTTCGGGGTTGGGCGCGTAGCTAACAACTGGCCATATAAAAAAATAAGCTTGTTATAAAAGCTCACAAGTTTACAAAACTTGCTGCACATAAATGAAATTATGCTCCTGATATTTTATTTAGATCATCAAATTAAGAAAACATATCGATAATAGTTACTACAGTGTACAAAGTTGTAGCAATTTATCCCAACAATTTTCATGCACCTGACGATGGCCAAGTAGGGTGGAACGTGTTGTGCAGTAGTTGTTTTAAATAAAGATGTTAAATCTGAAACAGCTGAGAGTTCATAAAATTAAATATTGAATTTTAAAACTTTTAGTGTATATTGCACGTTAAACGGCAGTGAATACATTAATAAAAACAGACACAGTTCAATGGGATATTACAATACAGAAATATCATAGACGCTTTATAGTTTCGATACACACAGCGTCGTTAAATAATCAACTTAATGAGTCTTTAAACTGTTAACATAGCGCCAACTAACTGACTCATTAACTAACTAACTGCATGGGGCATAGTGCTTCTTGACAAAGTAGCGCCATTCCGTTTCTTTCCTCAGTCACAAAAACCATCAGGTGAGCTACTTAAATAATATTGAAGAATATCTTTCCATTTACTGCTGATTCCTGCCGGGACTCGGAGTCCAGATTAATTAACTAAGCACAGGGACAAATTTACCACAATTTGTGGCTTTCTGCCAGTTGTCATACACTTCAACCCTGAAGACGATGGCGGTAAGTTCCTCCGAAACATGGGTATATATCCACTGTGCTTTAAAGGCCACATCAGTGGGCTCCGAAATTTTTTTTTTTAAGGAATGGAATTAAGTTTTCCACGGTGAGTAGTTAGAAAATTTACCCAGTGCCTCACGTTTAAGGCATTTAATGAGATTTCTTCTGGTTACCTTAAACAGTATTCAGAACAGAATTTATTTTAAAATCAATTTCAGTTGTTGATATTAATACGAATATTTCCCTTTGGGTCTCTATTTTCCAAAAAAAAAAAATAATAATTCAGAGCAGATGTCTAACTCGACTCGCCACTGACGTCTCCCATGATAACCCCTCAGAATTTAGCGCTCATCATAGTCACCGCCATGATTACCTCGAATCTAGATAAATTGCCATTCTTTAAGACAAACATATGAACCGTGGAAACGCGACTCTAAACATATCACGTTGTCATGTGCCACGAGACTCTAGCGTCATACGTCATGCTTAAGTCGACATGATGTTATGGCAGAAAGTCGAGCGTGTTTGAGTATCTTTGGTGGTAGTGTTCTACAGTACTAGAATAAACTAACTTGCTCGCAGAATGTGATCTCAAATGCAAACACAGCAAAGTGTCAGTTTCCGTCGAATTTCCAGTATATTAATAATATCATATGTCTTACTTACTGTAACATACATACATCTCCGTGCGACTGTATGTTACAGTAAGTAAGACACATTCGCACGGAGATGCACCTCTTATAAGTGTAAACCGTACAGAAATCGCCTAAGATTTGAGGTTTCCATGGCCGCGACTATGAGGAATGCCGTCTTCTGGGATGTAGCGCAGTGTAGATCTTGTGTGAACCGACGTTTCGGAGAAAGTTATCTCTTCATCTTCAGGCGATGCTTTATTCCGAAACGTCGGTTCACACAAAATCTACAAGGCGCCACATCAAAGAAGACGGCATTCATCTATAGCGAAATTATTAAATTGAAGAGAGAGATGCGTCTCGCAAACGTCGGAAACTAAGTTTATGTTCACGTGGCTCATTGAACAAGAATGCTTAATGGCGTACGGTCGCTGTGAAGGCTTCTTGTCACGTACAAAGGACGGACTTTCAATCCGTTGATGCCTAAGCACACAATTGAACTCAGGACATCAGGAGATTGCCTGAAGACACTGTTTTTCAACCTAAGGAGAATCTCCAGGAGGACACGAGGAGATTTCGAACGGAGGATCAGCTAATGACAAAAATGTTAGTTTTGTATATTTAATTCAGTTTAAATCATTCTTTCAGCTGTGTTCAATCATCTTGCGTACATACGATCAGAATTTTTGATCCTCATATAAGAAAATAATTAGAACGATTAGATTTAAACATTTTGGTAAAGCTGTCCCTGTAACAGGCCGTGGAGGCCGATAGGGTTGTGAGACGTCGAGGCTCCCACAGTATCTAGACAGTCGGCTCAAAGATGGCGGTATGGTTGTCAGGCTTACGAGCCGGCCGCTCTTTACCTCCAGGAAGTTTCCTGGTACTCATTTCTGTTAGAGGCTGAGTCGACACCAGGGCCATAGTGCGGCTGGAAGGATTAGGTCAGGTGAAAAATCT
>NW_019725489.1:0-2901 GCF_002891405.2 Cryptotermes secundus | reverse complement strand
AGACCCAAAGAGATGGAAGTCTGAAGGTGCTGAACCGGGGCTATAACGTGGATGTGGTAGGACAGTCCAGCCAAACTTTGCAATGTGCGCGGTGGTCGCCAAACTGGTATGGGGTCTAGCGTTATCGTGTTGCAAGCGAAAGGTTGTCTGCTTCTCTGGCCTGACTCGGGGAAATTCGGGCTTTCAGCTTAGTCAGCGTCGTCTTGTAGCGTTCAGAATTGACAGTCTCATCAGACTCCAGGAAATCCAACAAAATCACACCCCGCGTATCCCAAAAGACTGTGCACATCACTTTCCCTGCCGAGGGCTGTGTCTTGAACTTTTTTTTGGGGGGGGGAATCCGGAAGTCGCCACTCCATGGACTGTCTTTTGGATTCCGGCTCGTAGTGGTGACACCACGTCTCATCTCCGATGACGATGCTGTCCAGAAACTTGTCACTTTCAGCCTCAAACTGGTGCAACATGTCCTGACAGACTTCGATTCAATGAGTATTGTGGTCCTGTGTAAGCATCCTCGGGACCCACCTGGAACAAACTTTGCGGTAACCCAGCTTCCCCAACTTCGTTTCCAATGCATTACAGCCGATATTAAGCCGTGCACACAGTTCCCTGGTCGGTATCTGCCGATCTGTTCGGATGAGGCGCTGTTCATTGTGAGGAGTGGCAGCTGAGCAGGGATGCCCATGGCGTGGCTTGTCGTGCACTTTACTTTCGCCACTGTTGAAACGCACTACCCACCGCCTCGCTGTGCTGACATCCACTGTATTGTCTCCGTACACCTTTAGCAAGTGTCGATGGATGTCAATGGGTGCAATTTGTTCGGCAGTGAGAAATTCTATAACACATTTCTCTTTCATACGCACTCCTATGTCAGACGCCATTTTGGTAGACTGCTCTGCTGTCGCTATCTGTCGCACGACAACCAAACTAACAGTAGATTGGCGGGAAGGTTCAACCTTTACTACAACAGCACCAACATCCAGCTCAGACGTTACATATTACCACAAAACATAGGAGGCCTTATATACGGAACGCCCTTCGTACTTCCAGCCGCACTATGGCCCTGGGATCGACTCAGCCTCTAAACAGAAATGAGTATCAGGAATATTCCTGGTGGTAAAGGGCGGCCGGCGCGTAAGGCTGACAACCTCACCGTCATCTGTGAGCCGATTGTCTAGAGAATGTTGGAGCCTCGACGTCTCACAACCGTATGGGCTTCCACGACCTGTTACAGGGATGGTTTTTAATAGGACTCCTTGGACGGGGGATCAGCCCGTCTCAAGGCATCTGCCTTCATAAGACAACATAAACAGAATAAACGCACACAGACATCCATGCCTTGAGTGGGATTCGAACCCACTACCCCAGTGTTCGAGAGGGCGAATAGAGTATACTTCTACAGTAGTGTTTCAAAATTAAATTGTGTTCTGTTTCTATCAGAAGAAAAACGAAAATGATAATTATGTGTTTTAAAACATTCCGGAAAACTGTATTTGCGTATTAATAGTAGCACTAATTGTGAGAAACTTGAAGTCGCCAAGAGCCCCGTGTTTATAGCACAACATCCTCATTCATTATTCTTGGCCATCATATTTATAGTGTGAAGGTTTGCGCTGGTAATTGACTAGTTATGTAACGACGCCGTCAGTATTGGTGGTCGAATGATCACTAAAAGCTGTGTAGCTAATCGGATGATAACTGATTAGGAGTACCGAAGAGCTTGGATGAAACTCGCTCTTGTAGTGCTTTGTCTGACCTGACCTGTGACTGAACCCGAGTCGGCGACCAATCGCCTGAGATATGTAGCGGACTCTTGTGAACACGGTAATGAACCTTCGGATTCTGTATTTGGCGGAACATTTCTTTACCAGATTAGCAACTATTAGCTAGTGAAGTAGACCTGTACAGAAAACGAAAAATCAAAAGGACAGATTTCACAGCAACAGACCTTTCAAAATCTTACGAATATCCCTCCACCGTCCGTAGCCTGTAAGGACAACTTTAAGTGTACAAATGAGGTTATGAACATGATGAGGAGACACTCTGGATATCAGAGACATTTAAAGTAGGAGTGCATAAGCCAGTTTTTGAGTGCAATGTAAAGAATCGCATTTGGGGTATTGATGGATTAGATTTGGCTAGAAGTTCCTGCCGTAAAGTGGGTAAATAAATTCACGTATTGATCAACTCAGATTTACATTAGCCAGAAACTGTTGTATCACTTGAGGTATTCACCGCGGTGATTACTACGGTCATGTTACTCTGAGTTGTGATACCGTGTAGATCTGTTGACGGATTCCGACGTTTCGGAGGAACATAATGCCTACAGCTTCAGGGTTGAAGCAGGTACATAACTAACCTCTATATTTAAACCTATTTCTGAACCTAAACAGGTTGACGATGAAGATGGAAGCAGTGTATTTCTCCGAAACGTCGGCGTCTTCCCAATGCAACTACCCAGAAAGTAATGTAGATAACTTTGAATAATATTTTGTTGATATTTCGCAGTAAAAGACAGTAGTGTAGGCAGACTTTCAGTTATAGAACTTGGGTAAACTACTAAAGTAAATCATGGCTATAAATTTGAATATTGTTGTGGAGCCGTTTCTGCTACTGTTCCGAATCATGTAGACGGCGGTTCAGTTGCTCACAGAGAGTGATGAGTTTCTCTTGCAAATTTCAGTCACTTGTTCCAACATCCTTCAGGTTCTACTTTCTTAATTACCTCGTACCGCACTTTTACCAGTTTTGAACAGCATAACCTTGGTGTATGGTACAGAATTGGCAAATAACTACTGGCCTGGTTGGGAAGATAGCAGTCGTGGTCCATATAAAATTAAGAAAACGGACCAAGCAACTAACGTTTCTGATTGGAAGTACCGTGTTCGAATCTCTTACGGG
>NW_019725488.1:5871-6969 GCF_002891405.2 Cryptotermes secundus | reverse complement strand
TTGGTTCGCTTACATTATTGTCTGAAAGATTAGTTTCTTTTGCAAATAGGTTAGGTTGGGCGTGTTTACACCTCAGCTGTCATTGGCAACTTACACCACCATCCCACACAGTTTTTGCGGCTGTCAAGAGATGAACACGAGCAGTTTTTCTGTGTTTTCAACAGTATAATTTATAGTTTACCTTATGTGGCTTTCATCATGTAAAAGCGTAATGTACACCTTACCAACATACTCACGTGCTAGCATAAACCTACCCCCACTAAAATGTAAGTACATACATCTGTAATACTAATCCAAAGGGAAAGCACAATAGATCATTTAAGGTCGCAGTGAGAGGGCCAGTTTACGACACATCCCTCATACCATTACTCATACGTACGTCTGTATTATGCGCGAAAATGTGGGTTCTGTTCGGGGCCACTGTCAGTGCCACGCCGTAGCTAAAGGGGTTAGTCGCAGGCTTCCCACCGCGGCGGACCGGGTTGGATCCCGGGTCTGGTCAAGTGGGATTTGTGGTGGACAAAGTGGCGCTGGGCGGGTTTTCTCCGAGTACTTCGGTTTCTCCAAACAATCTTCATTCCACCAAATTCTCCATCATCATAATCACCCTGGGCAGGCTACAACAGGCCAATCAGTGGCCGCCGTGCCGAGTGGACCCAGTTGGACTCCACCCATAACTAAGCGAATTAAGAAAAAAATTAGGGCTACTGGCAAAGAAACCAGTACTCCAGTACTGTTAACTTTCCCAAAAGAGTTCAAAATAATTCTAGTTCAGCGATAGATAATATATTCATTGATAACTCAAAATTAAGAGACTATACTGTAGGACCCTTTATAAATGGCTTATCCGATCATGATGCTCAACTCATAGAAATAAATAATATTGACCTTCAGCCCAGTAATCAACAATATCAAACAGTAAGGAAAATCAACAAGCATACGATGGCAGATTTTGTCACAAAATTAAGTAATGAATCATGGGACAATGTATTTGACAGCAATAATATTGATTCTAAATTTAATTGCTTTCTGAACACATACTTGAGGATCTTTTAATCAAGCTTCCCCTTAAAAATAGTCAAAAATGAAAATAAAAAC
>NW_019725488.1:0-3157 GCF_002891405.2 Cryptotermes secundus | reverse complement strand
ACAGTGATAATCAGAAATTTGAAGGAATTACTTAATTTAGAGTGAAATCTTTTATAAATTCGTTGAAAGCTCTTTATTATAAAGTGAACATTTCAAAGAATTTTGAGTTACAATTATATATATTTCATTGAATTTGTTCAACATTCAATTAAAAATCTTTAAACAAAATGCGGGTGGTTCAAATTTTTTTATTACGGAAATATAAATAAATCATCAAGTCTGCTAGAGTTCCCAAAATTATGTGAAATCTTGCACAATATAATTAATATAATTTATATTACGTTGAAATCGAGTTGGAGTTATTGGTTAAAATTATATGAATTTTGTTTAAGAAGGTCAAAATTAGTTTAGTATTTCTTAAAGAATCATAAAGTCCTTCAAAATTTGATTAAAATAGGTTAATATATAAATATCGAAAAAAATCAATAGTTTTCCATAAATTATAGTGGAATCTTTGACAATTTTTTTAAATTTTTTATAATTACTTGAAATCTGGAATAATTATTTTTTAAAAATTCCATACATTACTTTGAAATCTTTCAAATCCTGGTATATATTCATTAAAATAAACAAAATATCAAACAGAATTGACTTAAATTTCCCTAATATAATGTAGAAATCATCAATAATTTGGACAGAGTTCCATTTAATAATAAGAAATCTTTCACATATTGTCTGTAATTTGTTAGAATAACATGAAATCGTCAAAGAATATTCTGAAAAATCGTCAATAAATAGGTTGATTTCGTTCATAATTTGTGTAAATTCTTTAAATTTACTTAGATTTTCAGAACATTTTTTAAATTCGTTACATAATACAGTGATAATAAGAAATTCGAAGAAATTCCTTAATTTAGAGTGAAATCTTTTATAAATCCCTTGAAATTCTTTATTTTAACGTGAACATTTCAAAGAATTTTAGGTTACAGTTATATATATTTCATTGAATTTGTTCAAAATTCAATTATAATTTCTTAAACTAACTGGGAATTGTTCTAATTTTCTTTAGAATTCCGGAAATATAATGTAAATCCTCAACAAGTCTGCTAGAATTCCCAAAATTATGTGAAATTTGCACAAAATATCTAATATAATTTATATTAAGTTAAAATCGAGAAGGAGTTTTTGGTTAAAATTAAATGAATTTGCTTTAAGAAGGTCATAATTGGTTTTAGGTTTCCTTGAAGAATCATAAAATTCTTCAAATTCTTCATGATATTGTCAAAGAATATTCTGAAATATCGTCAAGAAATAGATTGATTTCGTTCATAATTTGTTTAAATTCTTTAAATTAACTTAGATTTTCAGAACATTTGTTTTTTCTTTACATGATACAGAAATAATCAGAAATTTGAAGGAATTCCTTAAATTAGAGTGAAATCTTTTATAAATTCTTTGAAATTTTTATTTTAGGGTGAACATTTCAAAGAATTGTAGGTTACTATTATATATACTTCATTGTATTCCTTCAAAATTCAAATAAAATTCTTTATACTAACAGCGGATTATTTTAATTTTCTTTAGAATTTCGGGAATATAATGTAAATCGTCAACAAGCCTGCTAGATTTCTCAAAATTATGTGAAATCTAGCACAACATAATTAATATAATTTATATTAAGTTAAAATCGCGTAGGAGTTATTGGTTAAAATTAAATGAATTTTGCTTAAGAAGGTCAAAATTGGTTTAGTTTTACTTAAGGAATCATAATATTCTTCAATATTTGAATAAATATATTAATAAATGAATATCGTTAAAAAATTCAATAGTTTTGCATAAATTAAAGTGGAATCTTTAAACATTTTTTTAAATTCTTTATAATTACTTGAAATCTGGAATAATTATTTTTAAAAAATTACATACATTACTTTGAATTCTTTCAAAACCTAGTTTATATACATTAAAATAAACAACATATAAATCACAATTGACTTAACTTTGCCTAATATTATTTAGAATTCGTCAATAATTTGGAAAGGATTCCATTTAATAACAAGAAATCTTTCACATATTTTCTGTAATTTGTTACATTAACATGAAATCGTCAAAGAATATTCGGAAAAATCTTCAAGAAATAGGTTGATTTCTTTCATAATTTGTTGAAATTCTTTAAATTAACTTAGATTTTCAGAACATTTTTTTAAATTCGTTACATAAAACAGTGATAATCAGAAATTTGAAGGAATTCCATAACTTAGAGTGAAATCTTTTATAAATTTATTCAAATTCTTTATTTTAACGTGAATATTTCAAAGAATTTTAGGTAAAATTTATATATATTTCATTGAATTCTTTCAAAATTCAATTAAAATTCTATAAACTAACGGCAAATAATTATAATTTTCTTTAGATTTCTGGAAATATAATGTGAATCGTCAACAAGTCTGCTAGAATTCCCAAAATTATGTGAAATCTAGCACAACATAATTAACATGATATATATTAAGTTGAAATCGAGAAAGAGTTTTTGGTTAAAATTAAAAGAATTTGGTGTAAGGTCAAAATTAGTTTAGTATTCCTTAAAGAATCATAAAATTCTTCAAAATTTGATTAAAATAATTTAAAAATTAAATATCGGTAAAAAAAATTCAATAGCTTTCCATAAAGTAAAGTGGAATCTTTAACAATTTGTTGAAATTCTTTATAATTACTTGAAATATGGAATAATTATTTTTAAAAAATTCCATACATTACTTTGAAATCTTTCAAAACCTGGTTTATATTCATTAAAATATACAAAATATCAATCAAATTGACTTAAATTTCCCTAATATAATGTAGAATTCGTCAATAATTTGGAAAGAATTCCATTTCATACTAAGAAATCTTTCACATATTATCTGTAATTTGTTAGATTAACATGAAATCGTCAAAGATTATTCGGAAAAATTGTCAAGAAATGGGTTGATTTCGTTCATAATTTGTGCAAATTCTTTAAATTAACTTAGATTTTCAGAACATTTTTTTAAATTCGTTACATAATACAGTGTTAATAAGAAATTTGAAGGTATTCTTTAATTTAGAGTGTAATCTTTTATAAATTCGTTGAAATTCTTTATTTTAACGTGAACATTTCAAAGAATTTTATTTTACAGTTATATATAATTCATTTTATTCGTTCAAAATTCAAATAAAATTCTTTATACTAACGGCGGAT
>NW_019725487.1:30824-36183 GCF_002891405.2 Cryptotermes secundus | reverse complement strand
CACGACCCTAGTGTTCGAGGGGCGAAGACAGATCATGCCTTAGACTGCGCGACCACTGTGATCGGCTGCGAAACCAATTAGGTTAATTTGTAGCAACTTCTGTATTGGTAAGCATCTGTCAGGCGCATGCCACTTTTAAAATGATCAGGAGTAAGTAAATGCTTTATGTGTTGCTTTTGAAGACGCTACTTGTAGTCTCGAAGAATAAGCGTTGTTGAAAATATGTAATAATAATTTACTGTGTGTAACATTCACGTGTAGGAAAACAGAAGCTACGTGGACGCTAGGAAGTTACCTGGGGGCCAGCCGTGCCGTTGTAACAAAGCTTTCGCATTATGAGAGTACGCTCTTTTATATGTAACCGTCATTCTACTCTCGTAGCTTCATCGTGTAAGTGTACCTGTGCGCGAGTGACTCCACGCACTGAGCAGATGAACATGCAGGAGCTGTCTCACTTCTAAGATAAATGTTGTGTGTTGCCAGTGATCTTCTCCTTCGTGTCCAGCGTGATGGGTGCTGCTCTTCTAGCTGCCAACACCGAAGCGCTAGTGGTTACACTCTCCTCTTTATACATCGCCACTACCGGTGTCTGCATTAACATGCTCAGCACTATCGTCATCGACCTCATCCCCACGCAGTTCAGGTAACATTTGAATATTAAATCCTCCATATGCACTTAAACAGTCGATATTTCAGTTATGATATTGTCACGTGTATCAGTGACTAGAGACGAGGTTCGGATTGGTAATTGAATTTATTAACCACCTACGGGTCGTAACTACAAATAATTATTATACTATTGCTGATTTACACAATTTAAAATCACTCCACGCTAATCTCCTCAATCCGTTTCCACTAGTCTTCACTATCCGTTTCCTGGTAACGGATTTATAACACAGGAACTATAAAAGTCTCACTAAATCAGACACTCCCAATATCACTGTACTACTGCACACATGAAATCTTTAAATTACAATTTAAATCTTCACAGGTTCACTTCTTGTACTCTTCTGTACTCCCCAAGATTACTGCTTGCTTGCTGCACTCCTCCAGCTTACCGCTCATCTTCCGACCGCTTACTGCTCAGCTTCGGAATTCTGCTCAGTTATACAGACGCGGCGCGGACACACGACCTGCAGAAAACACATAACATGGTCACTATCCAGCCAGTCCATTGAGGGTCTGGCTGGACCTACAGAAAACATGTCACGTGACCGCTCCCTACTGTTGTTTGACGTCAGCGCGGATACAAAGAACACAGCTTCACCTATTGTTGATTGCGCGTAATTCGGGCGTGGTCTAGAGATGACGTCCTTCTATTATTGCTTGTTGTAACATGTTTACGGAACTGTGGCCCGACAATGGGTATCCACGTTAAAATACAGAAGCAGTTTCACAGAAAGAAACCGCGTTATTTGTGATGTAGTTAACTGGATGAGGCATCGGGAACTGACCAGTTGTGAGAGCAAAGCAATTGTTCCCTGACTTTTCATTGAATCCTCCGGATTACACTAAAAGAACGTTATCTACAATTCTCCCATTTTGGCCAGTATCCGTGATGCTAATTATATTACCTACGTGTATAACTCTATAAGCATTTTTCATTACATGAAACCCAAAATGTCCACTCGGGGACCAAATTTGCAGATGTTAACCCACCGAAAATACCAGTTACAGATAAGAGTCTGCCTGCTGGTTCATGTTTTTGCAACAAGTCCAAACTGTTTAAGGCCTTAGTTTCAGTTTTTGTGCAAAGCGCTTCAAACCCTTAGAGGCGAAACCAGATTTCTCTTTCTCTTGATATTCTACGGTGACGTTTTGGTTTGCCAATTAACAGACTAGTTCCTCTTATTTTATTTACAAGATTGTGAATAAGTTTTCTATCGTGACTTCTCGAACTCCTGGAAACTTTCTCCTGCACTCGCTCTGACTCTTCTAGTGGAGTTACACTTTTCATAAAATTTCCATAAAATGCTCGAATATATATTTTTCCATCTGTACACAAGACTCATCGTACAGGACTTCCATATGGGAGTGTCCGTTCCTTCTCCTCACCGTTGCTGGCTCGTTAAGGCAGCCGGAAGACGATGCGGTGAAGAGATCTGTCTCGCCTCAGGCCGCAATAATCACACTGTTCACTGAATGAGAATGAATATTTCAAAGATTTTGTTCGTAACATGAAGTTAGGAGATCTCCATCTAGACTACTTCAGCAGAACCTGAAACCTAATCTCTGTAATTTATTATAAAAAGGTAAAGTTGCTCCTGTGCTTAACCAATTAAGCACTACGCCATGAAGGCGTGTGGGGAGTGTACTTGTATGTATAGATCCACATTTTCGTGACCTCGGCACTAGATGGAGGTGAGTGATTAGCTTCACACCCCGGAAAAGAAGCTCCGGTAACCATTGGATATGAGGTTCGGTGGACCCCAAAGACGGTCTGGACGACATGGAGAAGGAGAAATTCTTGACCCTACTGGGACTCGAACTCCGTCCCTCGGTCATCGAGCCCGTTGCCAGTCGCTATACCGACTACATTATCCAGGCTGTCAGTAAGTTATTATACATTCCCGAAACTATTAAATGAATTCACGATGCGTCAAAATAAATGCAGATTTTGTATAATCGAAGTAACTCGTTTAATCACTGGGTTTGTGTACATGAGATGATAGTGATGTTATTATTACTTATCTCAGTTCGAGAGCACAAAGAAGTCCATGAAAATTGTAAAGCTCCCTGCGAGTAGCCCTTAACTGCATACCCTTCCAGTTAACTAAGAGCATAACTTGCGGTATGTTGGGACCCATACAGAGATTGGCAGGCTAACGCTTTAAATCGGGGACAAAGAAGAGCGGCTAAATTTGCAAATCCTACAGATGAATCTGACTGGGAAACTGGCACAGCGTAGACTGACAGCCCGTCTGTGCGACCTTACAAGGCATACACCAGGAGACCGGATGGAAAGCGATAGGGGATAGCCTGCTTAAACCAGGCTACCTGAGTAGGGACGATCATAGTTGGAAAGTTAGGAGTAGGAAACAAAGAACAGATGTTGGTAAATAATCCTTTGTAAATAGAACCATAAAGGATAGGAACAGTTTACCTGCAGGCATACTAGCGTTTTTCTCCGGTAAATTAAACACTTTTAGAAAGAGGGTTAGGAAAGCTGTTACAAGAAAGAGACCTTAGGCGCAGTTTGAATGGAAATGAGTGAAGTAACGTGAAGTGTCCTTGTTCGAGTGCAGTGAAACGAACGCAATCACGTGCCCTTGTGTGACTTCATATGTTTGGATTTGCACTGTGTGTACCTTGTTTACCGTACGTACTTTGTTTTGTATTGTTCCCTTTANTGACAAAATATGCACGAGTTAACTCCATGGTTTTGCGGGTTTAAGGAACTTCGGAGCTTTACACCTTCGATCATGTGACTGCATTCTGAGTTTCTTTCATATTCTAAAGAAATGTAAGATTTTTTAAAATCATTACATATTACTGATATGAGACCAATTTTATTATTTATATTCCCTGTTGAATTGAGAGTCGTTCCTCTAGTAAAGCCAGAAACCGAAAATAAATTTCTTAGATAATTTTACATTACACTTATCAAGTGAGACCTGCTAAATTCTTATTTCGTCTCCAAGAGATTTGGGATTCTCGGTTCTACATGCGTTTGAGGGACTTGTGAGATTTACTCAGTGCCTGGAAACAAATAATAGTGCATGCTTCGCAAGATGTCATTCCAGTTACACCCCAATTCGACATTCACAGCCATGCGCATAAGAAAGAGCAATGACAGCGTGAGGTGTTGTTGTGCAGGGCAATGGCGGTGTGTCTGTCCCTCATGTCAGGTCGGCTTGGAGTGACAGTCTTCAGCCTTGCAATTGGCTTTATCTTGGATCACGCATGCAATGCAGCTTTCATCCTCCTCAGTGTTGTCGTCCTGGGTGAGTATTCGGATGCTTCATTATGTACTTCTCATTGTTTTTGTTGCATTGTTCCAGCATTACGTTATATTAGAACACTGTACAGTTTTTATTTTTAATCAACGTAATACAAAACTATAATTTTGCCTGTGGTTCTGTGTGGGTGTGAAACTTGGTGTCTGACATTAAGGAAGGAACATAGACTGAGGGCATTTAAGAATAGGGTGTTGAGGAGAATATTTGGACCGAAGAGAGATGAAGTGACAGGAGGTTGGAGAAAACTGCATAATGAAGAGCTTCATAACTTGTACTCTTCTTCAAGCATAATTAGAATGATCAAGTCAAGGAGGATGAGGTGGGCAGGTCATGTAGCACGAATGAGGGAGAAGAGGAAAGCGCATAGGATATTGGTGGGAAAGCCAGAAGGAAAGAGACCACTGGGAAGACCAAGGCGTTGGTGGGTGGACAATATTAAAAAGGATCTTAGAGAGATAGGATGGGTTGTTATGGATTGGATTGATCTGGCTCAGGAGAGGGACCAGTTGAGGGCTCTTGTGAACACGGTAATGAACCTTCGGGTTCTATAAAATGCTGGGATTTTCTTGAGTAGCTGCAGAATTGGCGGCTCCTCCAGAAGGGCTCAGCTCCACGAGTAAGTAAGTAAATATTTGTCTCTAAATCGACTTGGTTTCTTTCATTTAATTTATTTTTAGGGCGTTATTCTCCTAAGCCTTATTCAGTACGATGTATGCCCTCGAATTAAACGTAAATGTACATTCAGTCCGCCCGTATGTTTCATTTCCGAAACTACTGAATTGATTTTGGATAATTTTGACTTTGCGGTCTGTATTAAAATTTGCGGAGAATATTCAATGTTGGCTCGAATATGCCGTACTTTATGCGAAATTAACACTTTTCTTTTGGTAAATATGTAAGAAGAAACAAGGAAAAGTAATTTGTCGCTTTATGCAGTATGTAATATTTAGAGCAATTAGCGTTGTAACAAGAGACGTGTAAGTGTATTGTGTGGCCGGAAGTGTACGCCATCCCAAATCAGGAGGCTTCAACAATAGCGGAAGTTCTGGTTGCCAACTTCTTCTGCCGCTTCGGCATACCTCGAGAGTTGCACAGTGACCATGGCCGTAACTTCGAGTCTCATCTACTGAAAGAAGTTTTACAACGCCTGGGAGTGAGCAAGACGCGCACCACACCCTTGCACCCACAGTCGGATGGCATGGTGGAACGCTACGTCAAGACCATCGAGGAGCACTTGCGGAAGGTCGTCTCATCGCACCAAAGGGACTGGGATGAGAGGTTACCCCTCTTTCTCCTAGCTTACAGGGCATCCACTCACGACACTACGGGCCTGACGCCTGCTGGTCTAGTGTTCGGACGAGAACTACGGCTACCCTGCGACCTGCTGTTTGGAGTACCCC
>NW_019725487.1:27846-30323 GCF_002891405.2 Cryptotermes secundus | reverse complement strand
GCTCCCACGAGCAACACCGTCCTAGGCTATACGTCACGTCACACTAGGAAGCAGTGCCGCGTCACCGCGTGACGTCACCGCGGAGGGGAGTGGCGGGGCGGGAACTCGCCTATTACCGTAGTAACGCGAACGTTACGTTACTGCCACGTACCGCTGGGGAGGTAGGGGCGATCCATGGCTCAACATGTCACAGTATTATTATATTGGTACCTGCAGTAATTGAACATCAGTGTTATTGAGATTCGCTAAATTATAAAAAAAGTACATTCGGAAAATACTCCATGTGATTCCAGTAATCCTCATTTCCTTTATGGCCATACGTCACATAATTTAATATATTAAACATCTGTTAAACCTTCGATTATCCTTATACTTTATTGTATCTACTAGTAACAGCATTACTCTCTCTTTTCTAATGTCATTTGTTTCTATTTTAGATGTACATGGACGTCAACAGTATTTCTTTCAGGGGCATCCAGGTTTCCAGGGGTAGCCAGAAAATTTGCTTACAAACTTTCATTTAAGCCATTTTTACTGCTTTACCAACTTTCCAACAATAATTTTCAAACACTTTGTATTTTTATTATTAATATTTGGCGTATCTCTTTGTGTTCTTCAATTTGTATTTTTTTTAATCCAGGGGGAGAGAGAATATGCCCACACCGTGCCGCTGACCTTGGTTATGTATATGGATACATATTCAATTTATTTATCCACAATAACAGAATTTATTTGTCCGTATTCTTTCACGCTGTTACAGCTTGCTGCTTGCTGATGTATCTACTTCCAGGGCCACCCAAGAGCATCGATTAATGTATTGTATCCTGTAATTTCGTTACCACGCAATTTGCTTTCTAACTGTAATTCATACTCAATGTACACTAAGTTATAACAATAAAAGCATTGCCATTTTAAAGTACGAAATTATCTTTGAAAAATACAAGGTTATTATACTCAGGTGCGAAACTGACACTGAATCAAAAGTGTCTTCCTAATTTATGCTAGAATGCAACTCAGATTTAGGCAAATTATAACCTAAGAAGGAACATATTTCTACTAAAGGACGGCGAGAGATGGCGGTAATCCACTATCCCTTTACTGGAAAATATATGAAATGAGAGTAATTTTGTGGCTAGTAGAAAGTATTCATCATGACATAATAAGCATAGTTCATTTACTTCACCAGTTATTTTGTATGGCTGTGAATGTAACCCCTCACTTTACAGATATGATTTACTCGTCTGAAAATAAAACATTCGGAACTGAGAGGGATGAAGTAGGTTGATTATCCCCAGTTGCTGGACGACTTACAGCGCAAAAATTGACGGAAATATAGGGGAAGAGGAAAATTGATTCAGAACACGACTGCGATAAGCATCTACTAAACTGATGACGCCTCATAATTGAATGACATTTTAATAGAACAGAGTTGCATCGCATTTAACTGAGTTGGGCTTGTGTTGTCATTGTGATTTTAATTTATAATAGCAGTATGGTAGGAGATTCATAAGTAAGTAATTGCTGTACTAAGCAATACAGAATCACATAATACCGATATGAAGCAATATGTCGCAGTCCTTTAATTCAGTGCCATGCCCAAATTGAAATGGCTGCAGTTTCTGTCTCGCGAGATCATTATGCACGCACTCTTACACTACTTTACTTCAGTCACAAGAGATCTTTAGTAAAATATGTTTCAATTTATTTATGCTTAAACCATGAATTTCCTGTTCTTAAAATTTAAATTTGTACATATTTTAAAAGGTGGTGATTATACAGTGTACAGTCTATTATTCTGGAGGTGAACGGGCTGAAAGATGTGTGGCAATAATGGTGCATAAAAGTGTAGTGAGGAGTGTTGTTAAGAAGACTGTTTGTAATGACAGAATTATTGCTCTGAAGTTAAAGGCGGAACCGGTAGATATACTGATTATGCAAGTGTACATGCCAACATCAGAGTATGAAGATGATGAAGTGGAAAAAAGTGTGACACAATTGAAGAAATTCTTCAGGAAGATGGAAGAGGAGACACAAACAGCATCATATTGGGAGACTGGAACAGCACTGTTGGAGATTAACCATATCAGAATATTGTTGGATCACATTGACTAGGAAGACGGAATCACAAGGGTCAAATGCTTATTGACTTTTGTGAAATAAATGACTGATTGTCACCAACACTTGGTTCAAGAAGCCAAAGAGAAGAATTTACACATGGAAGGCACCTGGGGATTGGAGGAGGCATCAGCTGGACTACATCCTTGTGAAACATCAATTCAGAAATAGTGTGAAGGATGTGAAGACGCTTCCTGGGGCAGATATTGACTCTGACTACAACTTACTGGTTGCCAAGTTTCAAACCAGGTTGAAGAAAATTATAAGATTTCAAAAGCGCAGACCTAGATGGGATCTGGAGAAGTTATATGCTCAAAGACAAAACGTGCAAGAGACCCTAGAAGAGAAACTCGGTGCAATTG
>NW_019725487.1:3387-27784 GCF_002891405.2 Cryptotermes secundus | reverse complement strand
GGTAAAGTTGAGAAGATAGCAAGAAAACCATGGGTTACACAGGAGATGATGAGTAAAATGGAGGAGCGAAGGAAATGGAAGAATGTCAACAATGAAGAAGGCAGGAGGAAATACAGGAGACTGAGGAATGAATTGAAAAGAGCCACGGAAAGGGCCAAAAAGGAATATCTTGAGAATATATGTAATGAGATTATAGAATTTCAAATGACAGGACGTTATGATTTGATGTACATGAAGACAAAAGAACTAGGATGGAAAGAGAACCATGGGATTCAAAATATTGGCATCGAAGACTCCCAGGGGAATAGAATAGTAGATCAGAGGCAAGTGTTGAAAATTTGGGAAAATTATATTACAGAAATTTATGATCGACCTAATCGGCCAGAAACCTTGGAAGTGGAACCCGAAGAAGTAGATACAAACGAAAAAGGACCATATATTTTACAAAGTTAGGTGGAAAAAGCTATGAAGGACACGAGGAATGGAAAGGCTACAGGAGATGATGTACCTGGAGATGTGCTTAAGTTACTGGGAGAAGGTGGTTTGAAAACACTGACAAAAACTAATAAACACCATATATGAAACTGGGAAGTGGCCCAAGGACTTTACAGAAGTGAAAATAATTGTTTAAAGAAAAAGACAAAAACTACAAACTGCAGCGACCATCGCACAATAAGCCTTATTGCACATACAGCAAAGATAATAGCAAAGACACTTAAAAGAAGAATTGAAAGGAAAATAGAGGATATACTTGGAGAGGATCAGTTTGGATTTAGAAGAGGAAAAGGAACCAGGGATTATTTTGGGATGATGAGAATTATAGCAGAACGAACTTTGGGGGTAGATGAAGAACTGTGTGCTTGCTTTATAGACGGGCAGAAGGCATTTGACCGTGTAAATTGGACCAAATTAATCTTTAAACGCCAGACTTCTGAAATAGTGGTAAGCTTGAGCTGGCCGGAGTTTATTTAAATGCCCGCTGCTACTCTGCGTTTAAATGTTCGTTCCTGTTGGGGCGCTTAATAATGGACGTTAAATTATGAATTTATTTAGAAAATAAGAAAACTCCTTATGTAGATGTCATGTCTCCTTGTTATATGTCAATCCTACCTCTTGTGCCTAACGCCTAATCCGATGTTTTTTTTTGTTCGACATTGGAGACTTTCGCTACAAACTGTTGAACTGTGTAATCCACGTTTAGGATTCCCACTTGACAGTCGCTCTGCAACTCCGTCAATATATTCAATTCACCATTACAGGCTCTGTTGTCTCTTATTTATTCTACACTACACACGTTTCGGTCTATATATATATACTACTGTGTTCGAAACCTGCTGTTGTCCTGTTCTATTTTGTATTTAAAAGTAATGTAAAATTTTTATGAAATCTTCTATAAATTCTCAAAGTGTGCTTCTTTTGCTTACACACGTGTCTTGCGTCTGGTGTATCTGTAATATATAATAATGAGTTATATTAGTGTTTTATTTATTTGAGATATTCATATGTTATATTCTATTATTCTCTCTGTGCTTCTAACTTTACTTACGTTTTTTGGTGTGTTGGTTTCTTTTACTTTTGCCACGCTCAGCCACTTCGTTTGTTTCGTGCAGTGGTTCTATAAGGGGGGNGTTTAGGTGTTTTCCTTTTTTTTTGTTTTATGATGTCTATTGTATCTGTTATGATCTCGTATATATTCCCCTTGTTTAATATGTGGCTTGCATATCCCGATTACTACTATTAATTGTAACTGCTTGTATACATTCTTCGTACCTGGTGTAGAATGTTTTGCCTGATGTATTTTATTGGGCAGTATAGACATTTCATTTGGTAGATGCCACTTTTGTTGTATGTCAGTTCGTGGGTGTTGTTTTAGTATGTTTTGTATTGTGTTCCGCGTCATAAATGCTATTTCTTGCGTGTTATGTAATTTTGTGATTCTTCTTGTTTCCTTTCCGCTGTACGTGGAGTGGCCCATTGTGTTTCCGGTGTTGTGGGACGATGTCTGTGTTCCGTTTTTGTAAGGCTCGGTGTTTTTTTTGTATTATAATTATTATGTTAAGTCTTTTTATGACGTTTAGTTCATTTACTTTTCCTTCTACAGGTACTGGGTACGTTTTAATAAGATTTTAGTGAAATTCTATGTGTAACATAGGTAGATGCACAATATTTGTCGGATACTTTTATTATTAGCAATGTTGCTTGAGTACAAAGCCCGCATTACATAAAGTAATTAAATGACTTTTGATGCATACCACATACCGTTAATTAAATTATAATGAACTACTATACGAGAGATGTGTGCAAAAATTTTGTCAACGTTTGATTTGTGGTCACAGTGACTGATTACAAAGCTATAAATTCACTTTTACATGTGTCTACCAAATCGTTTCACAGATGTAATTCGAGACTGCGTGCAATTACGTTGCTGAAACATTAATTTTGCTCGTTTTGTCTATAATATGTTCTGTTTTGCCGACACTGCCTTTATGAACCTGTGGCGATTACGCCGAATACACAGCAATGAAAGCCTTCATGAACTGTGTCTACTACATTATGAAGTACACTATTCAGTTTTGTTAGTGTTTGTGTATCTTCTCTACTACATAGCCTACGCAGTTAACAAAGCATATTTAAGCGAACCACGAGAAGTTGTACCTTGCACTCGCTGCATCCTTGCGGGTGTAACGTCACTCTTGTAGAGAAGGCGGTGTCGTCTAGGACGTCTGTCTGCCTGGAACAAACTAAGTGAAGGAACACAATGGTGGCAGTCAAGAAACGAGAGGTCTTGCTCCAACATAAATAATGAACGGGCCAACAAAACAACACAGCATTTATTTAACATGGAAGAACGTCCAATTCTCTGCATCTAACACGGATACTTTGAAAGGAATTGTATAATACAAACAACTGATATTCCCCAGACTTATCCTGATCTTTTACTGAGATGCAGATTCTCGACGTATTGGACTGTAAAGAGTTCTGATGATGATGTATGGCAATAGGCACTAAGGAATTCTGAACTTCGTTCATCGTCCTTTAAGCTAAAGAACGCCAGAGAATATAATGTTTTGGAAACTGGGTCTGCTTAAGTCCTCAGGTGAGGGGTAAGAGACACCAAGTCTGTTGGGTCCGTTGCAAACTGCTAATCCCAATCACTGATTCATGACTGGGATTAGATCCTTGTAACGGTATCTCCCACTCCTCAACTTAGGAAGTAAACACATCCACTTTCACAGACTTCTTATTTAGTGTTCTCCAGAATACCGCACGATGCACGAAGTTCAACAACCCATTAATCCTAACCTATTCCAAATCCCAGATATATGAAATCGGAAACACTTTATTTTAACATGGAGTTTGAAGGAGCTTTGGAATGTTTTAATTATAGAAACTAGGAGATAAATGTGTATATATTCGTTACGTCAAATCGTGTCATAGAACAATAATCAGAAACCAATCCACACTAACAAGGGCTAAGTAGACACAACGTTGGTAGCATATAAGACTATTGGGACTACACGTTAATTAACAACGTAAGACAAAATATGTGCAAGTAAATGTTATTATGCCTCCAAATTGTATCAGGCTTACACATTGATAAAACTTACGTCGCTTGTAGTGTACATATGTTCTCAAACTTGGTCAATTCAATGGCAAATTAAATTAAGAATGAAGAAGATAACTCAGGTAAGATATAAAACTTCATTAGAGAAAGATTTACTTCAACTTAGCCCTCTACAAAATGTGTACTACGGCAGGTAAAATTTTTCTCGAAAAATTATAGAACGTATATCCGGGTACTAGGATAGTTGAGGAGGCATCTGGCACACTCTCTTGGTATATTAGGCAAAGTGACACATCTTGCCATATAAGATCTTTACCTACTTCCGTCGCCATATTTGACCACGCAATTGGACATCAAATACCAGCAGTCGACATTTTGTTCCTGCCCCTTCTTGCGATTAGACATTGTAACACCAAGACTAGGAATAAAATGGTGATTTTATTAAGATACTAGAAGTTCATTATACCTCTTTCTTGATCCTAGCAGCCGGATACAAAATCTTCATTTTGTGTGGAATTGCTCGAAACGCGTTACACGAAAAATTATACAATTTATATTAGATTACTGGGATAGTGGAGGAGGTATCAGCTGCTTCCTCTTGGTCTAGTCCGCAAAGTGGCATATGTTGACACCTAAGATCTTTAACTTCTTCCGTCGCCATGTTGTACCCGCCCCCTAAGGAAATTGGAGGGCGTAGATCCAGGACTAGGAACAAAATGGCGGTTTTATTAAGTTATTTAAAGTGTATTATACCTCCATCATCCTAAAACCTGGATAAAAACACCGTTTTGTTTGGAATTGCCTTAAACGTGTTTCTCGAAAAATTATAGAAATTATATCCGAGTACTAGGATAGTTGAGGAGGTATCAAGCGCCCCTTCTTAGTCGCCTTCTTGGCCTTGGTCTTCCCAATTGTCTCCTTCCTTCTGGCTTTCCCACCAATATCCTATATGCATTCCTCTTTCCCCCTATTCGTGCTACATGACCTGCCTACCTCATCCTCCTTGACTTGATCATTCTAATTATACTTGGAAAAGAGTACAACTTACTCTCGATAATATGGAGTAATAAGTAACTTTTTCTGAGTAGGTTCGTCGTCTGCGGGTTGTGGTAGGTGAGCCAGCCACTGTCTCCTCAATCTTCTTCTTACATTTTATGGGTTGCTAATTTCTGCTGCTAGTCTGTTATTGTGCCCGAGTATGTTTTGATGGTAGAGTGTTGACAATTTATATATTTCTTCTATGGCAAATGGGATTTGCAGATCACTGTAGAAATGGATTTAACTGGTTCTAGGCTGAGTCCAATGATGGATTTTAGTGCTGAATCTGCGTGTTCTGTTACCAGTGAGTGAGGGGCTGTTTGAATTACCCTCAACCTTGTCTACATCGGCCAGATGTATATGAAATGTCATGAAAAACTTAAATAAATATTCCGGTCTCACATTAAACAATGCAATAAGCAATACATGTAACTGTGTCCACATGCAGCAACATGTTGTCAAAAGCACTCCAATGTCAACATCAACTTGCTTGATAATGGAAGAGAAGCCCAGTGAAGATATCATAAACCGGTCGCAGTAACCTTGAAACCCACAACTTGAGGATGATGTATAGGTCTGCACAATGAAGGCCCAAATCCCAGAATGAAAATGCTGCATGGCAAGGTGTCATGTATGCTTGTGCAATTGTTTGAATTCGCGTTAGCACTTGGCCGCTGATTCCTGGTGGGGGGAACGAAAAGCTGCGCCGATCAATGCTTCGTGCAGCTGCTTCTTCATGCGTTGCTAGTAGCCTAACAGTTTCTGCAACTCACAGAGCAAAACACTGCAAATCTTAATATCCATTTCTAAAAAACACAATAGGGTTTCACTGTGCTCTGATTCACCATCCTTGAGCGACTGATAGATATCGGCAGATCAAAAAATTATCATTACTGCGGAAATTTATATTCTCAGAAGTAAATTTACACATTAAAAAAATGCAGACAGCGCCCAGACAGGCTTTGGACCACCCAACCACCTATCCAGCGGGTACTGAGGGTTCTTTCCCCGGAGGTAATATGGCGGGGATGTGAAGCTAAACACTCACCTCCATCTAGTGTCCAAGTCAAGAATTGTGGAGCTATACCCCCACAACCCCGTGTGTCTTCATAGCATTGTGCTTAATTAGTTAAACACAGGGGAAATTTTATCCTTTTGTACCTCAGAAAATTGAAGACATTTTTAATATCTCAAAATTTACATAAAAAGTATACTAAGAATATCCCTTAGTCAATACATTACGAAATGGACGACCGAGATGCGAGTCACTGTTAGCTCGTCGACTTACCTCCTCGCCATCACATCCACTCTGAAAACGGCTCACACCTCTTATCCAGATATTCTCCAGGAAGTAGAGCAGCCGGAGCGTGAAGATGGCCTCTCTCCTCAACCTGCACTTTGCCACGTTAAAAGTATAATTGAGAAAAAAATAATTCTCACATCGCAACATTTATTAATGCAATTAGACTTCTGCAGATGCTGAGACATACGTACTCGCATTAATCACGTCACAACAGAAGGTGATACCGACTACAGCGGGTATATAGCTTTAGTACTTAGAAGTGACGGTCCTCCGACGCGAGGTAGAAGTAGTGGCGGGGAGAGCTCCAGCATGCTGACAAGTGTGGCGGGGAATGCAGTACAGGCGTTCTCAAAAGGAAATAACTCCTTACCTCATTGTGTTGCATAGTGATGGTTTATACTCATTGATGTTCACACATCCGATGTTAAGTTTTAAGTGCCGAATGGCAGACTGTTATGCGCTACACACTATTATACACTTTTCACTGTTATATACATGAAGAGTTTATTTACATATTACACGGGTCTATTCTAAAGTGGCAACACCGGCAATGTCCGACTATTTTTTGTTTTCTTCCAGCGGAACCCAAGTCTCAAAATAATTTTCTTTAACGTGGAGATGCATCCCTGAAAATCTAATGTTTTCTTCAACTTTTCGTGAACTTTTTTTCAGAGTAGGTCTCCGTTTTTACACTATGTAGAAGTCATTAATTGTTCTTCGCAACACAGACACGTTAAAGTCGTCCAAAGTGGCTAGTGGAGATTTCCTAGGTCTTTCTTTATGGGGTGTCGAAAAGGAAGCGAAAGCCCCAGATTCGATATTTTTTGTTTCTCTTATTATTCTTCTGACACTACTTTCTGATACGCCTGTTGCCTTTGCTACTTCCACTCCTATGTTCTTCACTGTAATTGTTGGCCCGGCCTCTTTCATATACTTATATACATTGCTAACAATTTCTCTTGATTGTGAATGCAACACTTTTCCACTCAATTTACTTCGTGCAGGTGGCATGTTAAATGAGATAGGAAAAATGTACAAATATAAATAAACAAAAAATAATCAACGAATAAAAATAAACAATAAAATAAAATATTGTCACTGTCACCACTTGACTTCTGGCCCAATATTTCAATGCGACGTCTCAACTATCCTATCTCAACTGTCTTCGGGAACGACTATCCCAATACTGACTTCTTGCTATCTTGTTGCTGTCTTCTGTCAAGTCAAAGTCACATTGTGACTGACGGTCAGTCAGTCAGTAAGTCTTGGTGTCGAGCCCCATTTGGGGCTCATGACCAGATATTTATTACTGTTTGACATTCACGGTATTGTTTTTGAGGGGCGCCCTCTCTGTCTTCTGTCTCTGTAGCTCTCGGCTTATATAGGTGTTATGCGGACTGGATACCAGACACCATTCCTCACTGTTTCGTTTCTACTGTCCGCTGTTACGTAACGGGCGCAACGAACTCTCTCTAGTTCATTTCTGGGGAGACGCGTTCGTTGCTTCTGTACTGTCTACGAAACGGCTCCCTCTTCTTTGCGTTACCGTGGAAGCGCCTATTTCAAACTCACGTGTTCGGCAATCCGTTGCCTCGGGAACGCTCCTTCGCAACGGTCTGTTTGTATTCGATTTGTCGCTGTTGGAACTCAACAATTTCCATTGTAGCAGTTGCGCGGCGATGGACGTAAGGTAACGCGTCACAATATTAATACAGTAATTAGAGAATAATACACTCAAATACGAGTCCTAGAGTCAAAACATTTTAACTTGACTGTACAAGGAAGAATGCTTTTGAGACGACTACTCGCACTGAATGCAGACGAATGACTAATCACAGCACCCCTTAACTTTCACGAATGTACCTACCCATCCACGGCGCAGCTTTTCCTGGACTGTCAGCTCTAAGTACTAGAGCTTTAGCTGGAAAAGTTATGGGGAAAATGTCACTATCTACACTAAGGACATAGACGTTTACTACGGAGGAATTTAATTTCGCGAAGCCAAACGATAAGGAACTTAAAGAAGAGTAGTATATTAATATCTGAAATAGCTTTACAGCTTTAGAAATAAACGGGAAAGTGTTTGGTATTATCAAAACTTCTTACAATTATCATTCTCACGAAGAGTATGCGGGGGCACGCTGTAGCGTAGTTGGTTGAGGCACTATGCTACAAGCCGGAAGGTCGCGGGTTCGAGTCCCGATGAGGTCACTGGATTTGTCAATTGACCTAATTCTTCCAGCCGCACTATGGCCCTCGGGTGGACTCAGCCTCTAACAAATGTATACCAGGAATCTTCCTGCGGTGGTAAAGGACGGCCGGCACGTAAGGCTGACGTCACCGTCATCTGTGAACCGACTGTCTAAAAAATTTGAAAACCTCGACGTCTCAAAACCCTATGAACTTCCACGGCCTGTTACAAGTAGAGCTTTACCTTTTACTTTTTACGTACAGAAGGCGAAGCAAAGAGGCGTCAAACAACACGATTCGTGCATACATCCCCTAGAATGTAAGCAGCAGTGATACTTCCCTATTCTCCTGTAAAACTGGTCGTACATCGGCGTCTTTATAACTGTACTGTCTGGAACTGTTTTTCTCTACCTCCGGTAAGGGTGGAGATGCATGTGCGGTTCAGCATGTCTATGTTACTGGATGTATAGAAGACCCTCTATTCGTTTGAATTACAGAATGGCAAAAGCTAGATATATTGAGGCTTCTCTATTTTCCTTCAACACTGGCTACACGTGTGTCCGGACCTGCTTACCGCACTGCCTTCATTTACGCTTCTCTATATGCCTGTATTAGTGACCAAGTACAAATGTCTCTACTTCCCTGTAATACTAACTTATTGACGTCCCTCCACTTTCCGGCAATACTGGCTAAACATAAGCGGCTCTGTCACTTTGTAATATCGTCTCTCTGCTACTCTATAATACTAGGAAGACACATATTCACTGCATCGAATTTTCTCTGTTTACAATACTGTCTGTACACACACATCCCTGTCTGCTTAAATATTTCTGCATTGAAGACCGTCTACTTGCCTGTAACACTTTTTATGCAAACGCGTCGCTACTGCCCATAGAGACGCACATCTTCAGGCTTCTGACATGTCAAAATACTCGCTTCAAACTGCTATAACACTGAGTGCAACAACTCGTTTCTTGTCTCTGATACTAGTCATATGGATCTGAATCGCCTACCCGTAATCATACTGTATATTTAAAAAGAAAACTCCGTTGCCTTTACTTCGCAAGCGAACTATACCGATCGAGCAACAGCCGCTTGTCGGCGAAGTGAGTGCTAAATTTTGCGGATAGAGGGTGTCGCGTGTTCAACGCAACGGATCCCCAAGGTTGTTAATCTCGGGTTTCTAGGCACTTAGATCCTATAATTTGCCACAGTACTGTTGTGCCCGGATAGGGGGCAGTGACTGTACTCACCCCCTATCGGACGTCCGTGGATATCTCTTAACCTACGTTGTGGAAAGCATGCTGCACTGGGAGGGTCACAAAACTCGAGTTATTCAAACAACAACAAGAAATGAAATATATATAATAAAATTGAAACCCTTATACACCTTTACCGTCTAAAACACATTAAACCACCAAAATAATGTACCCAAAGTTCTACTGAACCATCAGTGACCCGACCACAGACAAGTACTCACCCGCGCTAAACATGAAGCACAGGAAGAGCAATGGCGCCATCCCCAGGTCTTCAGCAGGCACACTTTGCTTTTTCTCGTTCGTTTCTGGCAACTGCTAGAAACAGAGTGTCTGAAACGACCTCTTTTCTCAATCCCAAGATTCAGCTTTTTTTCAATTTCGAAAGCTGCGCGTGCGAAATCCCTGAGGTCGGCATCTTGCCGGACATGCCTTGTCGCGCTAAGCGAAACCTGACCGGGTCTTCCCACTGATGCTTAAGCAGTCTTTTCTAAAAACAATTCGCTCGACTGCCAAGGACTGTCTCCTCGCCTTCCGGCCAGCCGTCTAACATTTCAACTTAAACACACAATCTTACAAAACTAATGAAATGGGCTCAACAATGCCCCCACGTAAAATGGAAATATTAACTCCAACGAGTTGAGGTTTTCATCCAGACCTCTTACCACCTTGACTCACTTGGTCCATGGCATCTCAAATCCACCTCTACGATTTCTCCAACACAACGAACACCAAGCTGTAACCACGTGAGCGTTTACAAAAACAGTTAGCTACTATATCACAACAAAAATAGTAAATACAACACTCAAACAGTATATGCGGAGTATGCAAAAAAAAATACAAATTTAAACAGTGGCAAAGTTCATGGGTGAGTCCTTTAATTGTTCAAATAATTCACTCATTTATGGCAGCAGTTATTCTGGGCCTTTGCGTGGGGTCGTTCTCGCTCAGTTCAGGAGCTGAAATCTTCCGGGCTGAGCGAAGTACGTTCGTTCAGCGGCCTCTGGCTGGGCAGCTGGAGCTGGTCCGGATACCGTTTCTGCCTCCGCCCGAAGTGACGCAGCGGAATGTGACGCCGTGTCCTCCACATTCTCATTGGGAGTTTCGACAGAGCCAAAGCGATTGGTCACCCCTGAGTCCATAGCTGGGACTCTGCGTGTGGCCGGTTGATTCGCTGTCTGGGACGCATATGGTCGTTGGTCAGTGGTACATGGGAGAACTCTCCGGATCAGGAGGGTTATAGGACGTCGCCAGTATTTAAGGGTGAGGATTACAAATGGCAGGATAATGGCAAAGGCGAACAACATATACAACCAAGTTACTTGGCTCGTCATAGCCCCATCAGTAGACACCGTGTCTAGGAGATCTCTCAGCTCGACATAGGGCTGTTGGTTGACGTGCGAACTCTGTCGCGCGACGGTCTCCAGGGCCGCAAGTGCACGGCGTGTCCGCAACTCATCGTGCGTGATTTGGCGCCGTTCCTCAGGCGACATCAGCTCGGGCAGGTGTGGGGGTAGAACCTGGTTGCTGGTGAGCGACACATTCGTATAGCCATCCGACACCGGCAACAGAATAAAGGCCTCAGAATAAAACTGACAATGAATATCATCCATTAGTATGCCCGTGTGAGATAATTCAATATTAAAACTTTGGGTGGTGCCATTCCCTTTACATGTCTTCGTAACAATAGTTGGCGAGGGCAGACTATAAATCCAAAAAGGGCGAAATCCTTTCGCCTGAAGCCATACGGGGTTAAATTTTTCATTTAAAATAACCTTCCGGCAAAATTTATGTGCAAAATCTGTCTGGCCGAAGTATAAAGCCGAAACGCAAGTCGCTTGATTCTTATGTATAAACGGAAAAGTGGCTTCACAAATAGTAACTGACCCCTTCCTACATTGTTGCAAGTCTGCCGTCGCCAGGGGGGAGTAGTACTGCCTGTTTTCGGTCACTGCTAAATAAGGTGCTTCTGGTTCAATTTGAATGTGTCTTCCCAATACATCTGAATAGGTTGGTAAAGGAACACTCTTAAAAAGGGTCATAACTCGGTCGGCCCCTCTCAGCGGGATGCGTACTATGAGCCGAATGGTCGTAGCGGTAGCGTATGCCTGCACAGTCGCAACCTCATAGTACACATACATATTTTCCACAGTAAAACCGGCTATTAGCGAAACATCCTGCGGCAATCTCAAAGCAACTTCTTGTAAAATTTTGGATAAGTTATGCGGAGGAATCAGAACTGAAGATAGCCTTCCAGCGGCGCTGATTTCTAACCCCTCTTGCAGTTGTATGACCGATTGCTGTAACTGCATCACCGTAAATTCCAATTCGCGCATGACGCGTGAAACATTTGCCTGAAAATTTATCAATGTTTTCAAGTTCTGAATTTCGTCCTCAACAGATTTCTGATAAGTAAGAGCGTTAGTAATCACACTCTTAAGAACGCGAGTCACGGTTGCCAATCCCATAGCATTTTCGGAAATGGCATCATCTATGGATTTAAGATAGGTTAATTGCTTTTGAATGGCGTGAATCACTTCCCCTTCTCTTGTCTTTATGTGCTCCACTGTGGTATGCAATTCTTGCATTTGCTGGGTTGTTGCTACCCCGAATAAAAACTTAAGAATATCTCCTCCCACATTAATCAGCCCTCTCCTCCTTCTATGATTCGAGCCTGCGTCAGTAGGGGTGGGTAACAATTTGACAAGGGTGAGTAATTCCTGATTTACTTTATTTACGGCCTGATGGGCATGATTCACTTCTTCCCAATCTACTAAGTTAGTCTGTTGGCCTCGGTGGTTTCGGTTCCATTCCAGCTGCTTAAATACCTGTTCGATGTCTTGCAGCGTACCTTGATACCACTGAACATCGAAATTAATCACCACATTCCAATAATTTCCAGTGACTAAAATTTCGCGTTCTCGGAGGAACACGAGTCCCCTATTCAGTTCGGGTGTATCCCCTATCCCAGCACCTACACCTGTAAGTAAACAAAAAGTTAATTGTCTAAGTAACAAAACAATTCATAATTTAAATTTTCCTCCCAGGGAGTGGTCGCAAGTTATATCGAGGGGGGTGCTCAGTGCGTTCCTCGTGTTCCGGGACGTTCCCTGTTTCGGGTAATCCGCTCGGGCGGGGCTCGGCGTCCGTTTCCTCGGGGTCACTACCTTCACCCTCTCTTTCTGTCGGGGTCCCATCGGACGCTACTGTGTCTTCCCCTTGCCTACTCCGTAACCAGTACCTAGCCCCCGTTTCCCTTCCGGTGTCGGGTGTCTTGTCGGTGGCTCTCTGAACCTCCTGATGTCTACTTGGTTCCCAGGTGGGGTCCTGACTTCGATCCTCGGTCCTCTCGCCTTTCAAAGTGGTTGGCGTTAAGTCGAAGCTACCATCATCCTCCACGTGATCATGGGAGGCAAGTGGAGTTATTCCCTCGTCATTCGCCTCGTCCTGACCTCCGTCTCTTTCCTGAACCCTTAACGGGATATCCCTTGTCCCACTTGGCGCGGGGACAGTTTTCACGCAACATTTCTTCATTTTGTTAACATTTACCACCAGCTCCTTCCTTTGGGATACTCGCACAAGATAATTCAAATCGGACAATCTACGTACCACCTCGTAAGGGCCCCTCCGCCTAAGCCTAAATTTTGGACAACCACGTTTGACCTTGCTCATCTGACGAAGATAAACCATTTCACCGGGTTGAAAAATAACTAATCTCGTTCCCTTATCATACCATTCATTCTGCCTCTCTCTGCCCACCTTATTATTTTCCCTTACAACACGGTACGCCTCCTCGAGGCGGTCAGCCAAAGTGTCAATGTGGTCCTGAATCAAACTACGGTTATCTTTCGGTTCCCCCTTTAAAAATTTTCCAGTAGTGAGGTCATCCTCCATGGGAAGGCGCATCTGACGTCCGTGTAGCAAGTAAAACGGACTGTATCGAGTAATGGAATGAGGAATGGCCCTATGGGCCATCAGGGCGTAGTTCACGAACTCATCCCAGTCATTCCCATACTTATTTACATAGTGGCTCAAGGTTTGGTTGAGCCCCAGATGAAATTTCTCAACCTTGCCTTGCATCTGCGGATTGAACGCAGTGGAGTTAATTCTTTTCACCTGCAGCAGCTTGCACATCTCCTGGAAAAGTTCCGACATGAAGTTGGATCCTTGATCCGATGATAGAGCCTGAGGACAACCCAACCGTGAAAATATCTCCGTAACAAGAGCCCGTGCAACATTCGGAGCGTCTTGCCGTGGTATGGGGATAGCTTCCGGATAACGGCTAAAGTGGTCTATGAAAGTAAGAAGGTACCGATTTCTCCTCTTTGTTTCTGGATAAGGGCCACATATATCTATAGAGGTCATTTCGAATGGGGAAGTCGTCTCAGGTAACTCTCCCAAGGGTGCAGTGGGGTGTCGCCCTACCTTAAACTTGGCACACGATTCGCACTGCCTCACGTACGTTTCCACATCCCGGTCCATATTGGGCCAAAAGTAGTTAAGTTTAATTAAGTCTCGGGTCCGTTTCACTCCCTGATGCCCTGCAAACACCTTATCATGATGCATTTCGATAATGGGCTGTATCAAGTTATGAGGTACAACCAACTTTCCGTTTTCCAAATTTGGTCCCGCGTACAGAAGCCCATCGTCACTGATAAAGAATTTTGACCTCGTATCTGTGCTAATTTCATCCATTATTTCTTTACAATAAGGATCCTGTTGCTGTCCCGTGTAAACAGTCTCGCGAGTGAGGGTTTCGCCTGACTCAGCACTTTGACATCTCCGGCTTGCGGCTCCAGTAGCAACGGAAGCAATATGTCGCGATAGGCAGTCCGCATTTACATGCTTCTTGCCTGCCTTGTGTTCAATTTCAAAATCATATTCAGATAATTTGAGAACCCATCTAGTCAATCGGGCACAATGATGGTTCTTCACCGTGATCAGCCACTTAAGGGCGGCATGATCGGTAACAATTTTGAATTTTCTCCCATATAGAAAACACCTATGTATTTGTGTACCAAATACAACAGCTAGTAACTCCTTCTGAGTCGTACTGTAATTTCTTTCCGCAGCATTGAGCATACGGCTAGCAAAGCTGATAGGCCGTTCCTTCCCATTCTGCAGCTGACTGAAAATGGCAGAAATAGCATAATCAGAAGCATCTGTACTAAGAATAAATTGCTGATCAAACCGAGGGTGCGCCAGCACCGATTCGGATGTCAGGGCGGCCTTGAGATCATCGAAGGCCAGTTGCTGGGAATCTGTCCAAACAAACTTCTCGTCTTTTCTCGTTAGTTGTGTTAAGGGCCGACTCATGGCTGCGTAATTTCTTATAAAAGCCCTATAATATCCGGATAGGCCTAAAAATGAGCGGACATCTTTCACCGTTCTTGGCCGTGGGAATTCTCTGATGGCTGTAACTTTACTCGGGTCTGGCGCAACGCCGTTGCTATTAACAACATGACCGAGATATACCACCTCCGGAACTGCGAAAGTGCATTTGGCGACGCTTAATTTGAAATTCGCCTCTCGCACGCGTTCAAACACCAACTTCATTCGTCTCATGTGATCTTCAATCGTTTCACTGAACAGCAACAAGTCATCCAAATATACGAGTACCTCTACGTCACGCAACCCCACCAACATGGCATCCATGACGCGTTGAAATGTCGAAGGGGCGCCTGAAAGACCAAAGGCCATTTTCTCGTACCTAAAACTACCGAATGGGGTGACGAATCCGGTCTTATCCTTATCCTCCTCCCGTATAGGAATATTCCAATACGCGTTTTCGATGTCCAATAACGTGAAATATCTACTCCCCGCCATAAGTGAGAGGTTGCTCTTGATATCAGGTATGGGGTACACTGGTGTACTCGTCACTGAATTTAATCCTCGAAAATCGGTACAAAATCTATATTTTGGAATTCCGTCCGGTGATTTCTTGGGGACTAAAATCACTGGCGCCGCCCACGGCGAGGCGCAGGAAGTAATAACCCCTTTAGCCAACATCTCATCTAGCTGGCGTCTCATCTCCTCCCTTAATGCATAGGGTACACGATATGGGTTCTTCTTAATCGGCAGGGCGTCCCCTGTCCGAATCTCGTGATAGCCCTTCGTCGTAGTGGGTAGTACCCCTGTGCTGTCGTTACAAAATAAATCTAAATATTCTTCAAGCACTGGTAACAAGACTTGTTTCTCTTTTTCGGTCAAGTGATCTAACTTCTGCTCTAGTTTCTCCCTTACTTCCCTGAGTTCCTGAGCATCTCTTGTGCTAACGGAACTAACCCGGAAGTTCGCCGTTCCCTTCCTCCCCGGGTAGCGAAAATCAACTCCTGCTTGCTCGGTTGGAATCTCCCCAAGCGGCTCGGCCTGTCCCAAGCGTATATTCTTCCCCAACTCCAAATATTGACCACGGGTATTCAACACCTTTAATACGCAGTACCTAGGCCCGTTATCCTCTCGTACGGTCATGACCCTATCGAGCCTCTCACTCTTTCCACTGGTACCAGATTTCCTGTCATTTCCGCCTAGGCTTCGCATTTCCTCCAATTCTCCTGCAGTAAAAATCCGGCTCGCTACTCTAGCTACGTACGCACCCGGCGTACCTAATCCCAAGGGCTCAATTAATATCTCCCGGGGCAACTCCACCCCTTTACTCTTCTCTATTTTCCCTACTACCAGTCCCTCAGACAACGGGGGAATGACGATTGGCTCCTGAGCCACCACGTTCCAAAAATCTATACAGGATCCTCCCGGGCTCAACCCTGGGTTAGGTACTTCAACCGGTCCACCCGACGGCGTCAACCTTGGGCTGGCCAAGCCCGCTGGTGACACCCTCTGTGTCGTCCGGCATTGGCGGTGGACTGGCGCACACCGCTCGACCGTCTGTCCTGATAATTGATGGTGTGTCCGTCCTAGGACTAGCGTGTCGGTTCGTAAATCGATACACGCCCCCATCCGTCTGAGGACATCAGCCCCTAGAACACCACTATATTCCGTATCCAGGGGGGCTATCAAAAACTCATGGGTAAACATCTTTTTCCCCACCCGAAATGTTATCAACTGCGCTCCTACTGTTTTCAATTTAGCTCCCGTGATCCCTCTTGCTGCTGTCCGTGTAGCACGAATATCTGACGTATTAATTCCCGGCTTCATCACGCTCAGGCTGGCTCCTGAATCTACTAACACCTGGTGGAAACTTCCTTCTATTTCTATTTCTAGCAACAACTCTGGGCCAGTAATTCCTACGTGCGACCGACCTACCGTCGTGCACTCTATTGCTGGTTCGACGCTGGGGATCTGGACGTCGAACCCTGACCGTTTGGGTGCTGGGCAGCTCGAGAAAATTTTGGGCAGTCTCTGCGTCTATGCCCAAACTCATTACAATGGAAGCACTGGATGCCTGACGAGAGAGTGTCCTCAGGTGGGCCCCAAGGCCGCGCTGGTCCCCGAAAGCTTTGCCTGCCTGATCCGACCCTTCCTCTACCTCCTCGAGTGAGCAGAAGGTCGCGGGAGGGTGGGTCCCTCCGCCTAGAGCTCTGATCTCGCCACGACCTCCGACCTGACGTCATGGAGGGGGTTTCTTGTCGGCAATCCCTAGCATAATGCCCTCTTTTCCCGCAACGGAAACATTCAACGTCGCTCCTAGCGGTAAATACCTTCTTGACTCCTTCGGTTAGCTGTTTGTGTTTCTCCACGTTTTCTACTGTGACCGCTAACCTCACCGCCTGCTCCATCGTGCTGGGCATCTGAAATTGTACTTGTTGCCCCACTATGCCCCTAAGACCGTGAACATAGGCTGCCAACAATCTACGTTCCGCCTCCTCATTAATTATACGCTGGGTCCCTTCGTCGTTAACCTTCCTGATGGTTCTTTGACACATCTTCCTACAACGGTCACTGAACTCCTCCGCGCTTTCGTTCTTCCCCTGAACCGCGTCCTGTAGTCTAGTATAGTAATACTGGTCAGGGAGCTTGTCACTGAACCTCTCAATCAGTGCCTGCCTCAGAACTTCGTAGGAACATCCATCTCGACCTAGCTCTTCCCTTCCATTCAAGAACTGCAGGGCCAACCCTTGCAATTTGGCCTTAACAATGAAAGCTTTATCGTGGCTAGTCCATCCACTCACCTTGGCCAATGTCTCTATCTGCGTTAAAAACTCGTATACAGATCTCCCCTTACTTTCCCCCGTCCATTCCTTTATCCCGGCTACAAGTGAAACGTCCTTGCTCTGCCCTCTGTGGGCCTCCCCAATTCTGAGGGTTTCCAACTGAACCCGTAGTTCCTCCATCTGTGCTTGGAGAACCTCCATTTCCCCCACACGAGCCATGCTTCACGCCAAAGGGCCAACGTGTATCTACTGTAAGCTAACCTATGTTCGTAGGTGTCCCACAATTTCTTTCAAAAGCAATTCGCAATGAAGTTCGACCACTCACTGCTTAAATTTATAAACATATGCATCTTCCCTTGAAAATAATTTTAATAAAAATTAAAATAAGTCACAGCGCCACGGCAAACATATTTGATCCCTACAAATCCGTATGTCTAGTTACGGCAACACATAAATCAAAACACTGCCACTTAAACTTGTGGGTGGTTAAAAGTTATCCACGTCTCCTAAAATTTCTTAACCATCTCCGGTGCGTAAGCCCGGTAATTCGAGCAGAATAACAACATCGCGCCGCTTGCCACCAATTTGTTGTGCCCTGATAGGGGGCATGGACTGTACTCACCCCCTATCGGACGTCCGTGGATATCTCTTAACCTACGTTGTGGAAAGCATGCTGCACTGGGAGGGTCACAAAACTCGAGTTATTCAAACAACAACAAGAAATGAAATATATATAATAAAATTGAAACCCTTATACACCTTTACCGTCTAAAACACATTAAACCACCAAAATAATGTACCCAAAAGTTCTACTGAACCATCAGTGACCCGACCACAGACCAGTACTCACCCGCGCTAAACATGAAGCACAGGAAGAGCTATGGCGCCATCCCCAGGTCTTCAGCAGGCACACTTTGCTTTTTCTCGTTCGTTTCTGGCAACTGCTAGAAACAGAGTGCCTGAAACGACCTCTTTTCTCAATCCCAAGATTCAGCTTTTTTTCAATTTCGAAAGCTGCGCGTGCGAAATCCCTGAGGTCGGCATCTTGCCGGACATGCCTTGTCGCGCTAAGCGAAACCTGACCGGGTCTTCCCACTGATGCTTAAGCAGTCTTTTCTAAAAACAATTCGCTCGACTGCCAAGGACTGTCTCCTCGCCTTCCGGCCAGCCGTCTAACATTTCAACTTAAACACACAATCTTACAAAACTAATGAAATGGGCTCAACAGTACCTGTTTCCAACTGATGATTCAACTCGCTTCACGCCATTGATACCGACCATACAGATATGAATCGCCTTCCCGTAATCCTTCTGGCTGTATAGGCGTCACTATACTTAGCTCCTATAGCTACTGGCTGTAAGTACGCATCTCTACCCATCTATTACTTTAGATATACTGACGTGTCTAAATTTTCCAACAATACAGTACATGTATAACGTCATGCATCCGCCAGAAGTACTGGTTGTTCTGACATCACAATACTTCTCTATAGCATTCCCAACGGATTACTTTATAGCTGTCTATAAAACTGGCACTCGCTGGTGGTGTTGCGTCTCAACTTGCTTTAACACTCGCCACGAAATCAAGCATCTATACAGCTGTACCGGATGTTTATTGCGTGATGGCGACTTGATAACCAATGGTAGCAAAGGAAATAACTGATTGGTCAGTATAAAATTAAAGAATACCTCAATTTTAAAAATTAAACCAATCAAAGATCAACTTATGTGAAAAAAAGCCATTCAAGTCTTCAAAGCGTCGGATAAGCTTGGCTTCCATAGAGTAGACACCATGACTTCAACTTCCTATAACATTTGCTGTACTGATGCTTCTCTACTATCATATAACACTATGAATAAGAGGCTACAACTACCAGTAGCACTGGCTGCAATGACAACTTTCAGCGTACGTGAAATAACGGTTCCATAGGCTCCATTCGCTTCCCATTAACACTAACTATATATACGCCGTATCTACCTGCCTGTAATAATGGATTGACTGAGTCTGACTTAGGCCATAATACTGGCCAAACATATGCTACTCTAGTTGTCTGTACTACTGGTTATTAGGACGCCAAATATAATAGCCTGTAATACGCGTCACAAATAATCCGTTCTAGCGGTATACACATATAATAGCTATAAGCTGCATTGATGTTTCAAATTGCCTGTAAGGCTGGTGACGCATTCTCGTTTCTAAATAAATACCTGTAAATAGGGATTATGGACGACTTATAACATGTCTGCAACACTTGTCATATACGTATATATACGTCATATACTTTGCAGAACGCTCCCAAGTGCATGATATCAAAATTATCGTGATTGAATATTACAAGTTCCAACAGTTCCCGAAATATTCTCTTTTCAAATGTCTCCATTAAATTTTGTTATGTTTTTCGACAAAAGTGAAGGATATACATATACTCTATATTAAATGTATCCACTCCACNCCACTCCACAATACAAGTGCTCATATATTCGATAGGGAAATAACTGATTACGATCTCAACCTAAGAAAATATCCTTCAACAACCTCCTATAGAAACCAACACATCACTATATATGTTCTCGACTAAGCTATAAATTACAATTACAAGAATGTCAGCTGTAACAAATCGTGCTTTCCTGTAAAGAATGTGATTTTTAAGCAGTTTATCAGATGGAAATAAAATAATTCCCTCATGCTGTATACTATCTGCTACCACATGTAAGCCTAGAAGATCACATGCCAAGAATGCAATCAGCTGTCTATCACACCGAAACACACATCTAACTTACAAATCACTTGCCATCATTCTTCATGCTATAACACATACTCTACACACCACTGTGCACTTTTTACACTGTCACTGAACACGATTGCCAGCATAACACCAATGACAACATGTCTTTCAATTAGCATACAGACTTCTTACAAGCAAGAATTTTCCATTCAAACAAGATATGTCTATACAAGTGGAGACTTCCGAATCCATTGTGCGTCAATTGAAATCTTAACATTCTCAAACACTACAAAACCTCACTATACATCACTGTATATATCGCACACAAAAATATAACGTTACACAAACTAATTTAAACTACGCTTTACACTCGACATTATTGTGACCAAAATAACGTACTTTATACCCAACACACTGTCACACAGAACTAAGAAATAAATTCAAAAAATAAATTCTTCAATGGCAACTAGAAATTCACTTTGCACCCTCTTCTCACAAGTACTTATAATAATGCAAAAAAATATATATATCATTCTGACTAATAATAAACTGCCACCTCTCATATACAGGGCTACCTACCAATACTACTGCCTCTTTTCTGTCATACCAAATATGCACTCATAAAATCTAATTCACTCTGTATCCATATAACCACTAAAACACACTTTATACAAACCACTGTACATACTTCACACGAGATTACTAATAACAGTGCAAGAATAACCTCAAAAACACATTGTCTCTCAAAACACACAGACTATTCTTATATGCACTTACTTTCGTTAAATCAGTAAATGTTCGTTATGGTGTATTCTTCCCTCACACGTACTTCAGCTGTATGGTTCAGATGGAAAACAATTCCATTTCGTTGTGGAACAGAGGAAACACAAGTTTGTCAAATTTAGTGCACTCGCCATTACTCGGTCCAGGAAAATATACACATTGAAGCCTACCATTTCCACTATCTCACTGAATATTTCAAGTTGTACATTCAGGCAAATCATTAATCACAACTAGAACATATATGTATACAACCATACACATATAACACCGTCTTATTATTTATAAACACATCTTCATACCAGGAAAGAAACCTACCTTCATCTTGTACACCGGATATTTACGTCACAGTGACAGGGCAGCCAACCGCTTAACATGACTGAAAGAGAAATATTCCATTATCAGTTCCATTACAGGGCACTAATTTTTCAAACTATTTTTACACATTTTCTTGTACAATTTATATTCTACTTCCTATTCAGAAGGGATATTCGGGCGAAATATATGCCAAGCAGTCACACAATTGGTCGCGTATCAATTTACAACAAAGAAGGGAACGACTTCACTGAAAAAAAAGATTTTTCGTCATAATGTTGTGCCATTGGAGGGAAGCATAATGCCATAATATGTAATGCTCCGTAGTTTTTGTATCACCGTGGGGGAATCTCAAACTCGTGAGGTGGGAGCGGCGATTTCGACACAATCTAAGCTATCACGTAGGAAAATAGCATCGGAATATAAGAGCACAGATTCATATTATTGGAGGAAAAACAGTCCACACAGTCAATTTTATACAAACGTCATATTTCGAATTATATTCCATGATACGACAGTCCTGTATTACGTTCGGTGAAATATCACCTTCGTAAATGACGTCACTCTTAGGTGTGGCAGTGAACTACTGCGCATCCAACTGTATCTCAGGGGTACCCTTGGGTACAAATCGCTGATGTTAGGTTGGGTTAGGTTAGGTTTGGTTTGGTTAGGTTAGGTTAGGTTTGCGCAGTAGACTACTGCGCATCAATATCAATCTTGGAGGGGGCGAAGCTCGTTAATTTACACTGATGTTAGGTTGTGAGTGTACATTATGATAGGTGTGCGAAAATGACTACTGCGCATAATTATGGTCACTTGAGCACGGTTTAGCCGTCGGAAAAATCTTACGATTGAATGTCTCTGATAGCGTATCAAATCATTATTTATTTATATGGGACATGTTATTTCCGAATTTTTTCACATGATAAACTCTTGCATATATTTTTCTGTTATTCTAATTACGTAATCTATTAAACCTGGCATATATTTCGATATTTATAATGGTCGTAAGTGCATTTTTTCGAAATACTGACATTGCAGAACGCTCCCAAGTGCATGATATCAAAATTATCGTGATTGACTATTACAAGTTCCAACATTTCCCGAAATAATCTCTTTTCAAATTTCTCCTTTATTAATTTTAATATGTTTTTCCACAAATGTGAAGGATATACATATACTCCATATTAAACGTATCCTCTCCACAATACCAGTGCTCAAATATTCGATAGGGAAATCACTGATTACGATCTCAACCTAAGAAAATATTCTTCAACAACCTCCTATAGAAACCAACACATCACTATATATGTTCTCGACTAAGCTATAAATTACAATTACAAGAATGTCAGCTGTAACAAATTGTGCTTTCCTGTAAACAATGTGATTTTTAAGCAGTATATCAGATGGAAATAAAATAATTTCCTCATGCTGTATACTACCTGCTACCACATGTAAGCCTGGAAGATCACATGCCAAGAATGCAATCAGTTGTCTATCACACCGAAATACACATCTAACTTACAAATCACTTGCCATCATTCTTCATGCCATAGCACATACTCTACACACCACTCTGCACATTTTACACTGTCACTGAACACGATTGCCAGCATAACACCAATGACAACATGTCTTTCACTTAGCATACAGACTTCTTACAAGCAAGAATCCTCCATTCAAACAAGTTATGTACATACAAGTGGAGTCTTCCGAATCCTGTGTGCGTCAATTGAAATCTTAACATTCTCAAACACTACAAAATCTCACTACACATCACTGTATATATCGCACACAAAAATATAACGTTACACTACAGAATTTAAACTACGTTTTACACTCGACATTACTGTGACCAAAACAACATACTTTATACCCACCACACTGTCACAAAGAACTAAGAAATAAATTCAAAATATAAATTCTTCAATGGGAACTAGAAATTCACTTTGCAACCTCTTCTCACAAGTACTTATAATAATGCAAAAAAATTATATCATTCTGACTAATAATAAACTGCCACCTGTCATATACAGGGCTACCTACCAATACTACTGCCTCTTTTCTGTCATACAAAATATGCACTCATAAAATCTAATTCACTCTGTATCCATATAACCACTAAAACACACTTTATGCAAATCACTGTACACACTTCACACCAAATTATTAATAACAGTGCAAGAATAACCTCAAACACACATTGTCTCTCACAACACACCCACTATTCTTATATGCACTTACTTTCGTTAAATCAATAAATGTACATTATGGTGTATTCATCCCTCACACGTACTTCTGCTTCATGGTTCAGACGGAAAACACTTCCATTTCGTTGTGGAACAGAGGAAACACAAGTTTGTCAAATTTGGTGCATTCGCCATTACTCGGTCCACTTAAACCTACCATTTCCACTATCTCACTGAATATTTCAAGTTATACCTTCAGGCAGATAATTAATCACAACTAGAACATATATGTATACAAACATACACAAAAACACCGTCTTATTATTTATAAACACATCTTCATACCAGGAAAGNTCCTCGAGGCAAGGACAAGCTGACGCGACTCATTGCAGAGAGCATTAAGGGCAGACACATTCCAGTTGTCATGGGTTTTCAGAATCATTTTTTAGGATAAGGAGTGCAAGTAAATTTTATCAAGTAAAAGAAATTACAAAAGAAACTAATCTTTCAGACAATTATGTTAGTGAACCAATAGAAATCGGAAAAGGTAATTGCAGTCTACTAAATTCAATGAATAATAAAGTACTAAGAATATTCCATCAGAATATAAGAGGATTGAGAAACAAAACACATGAACTAATAAGCTCCATGAATTCAAATCTTCCACACATACTGTGCCTTACTGAACATCACATGAAACAGCTGGAATTAGAACATCTTCACTTAGAAAATTATAATTTAGGTGCTAGATACTGTAGGAAAACACTGGAGAAAGGAGGAGTGAGTATTTTTGTACATGAAAACCTAAAATTTACTAAAATAAATTTAGAAGATTATTGCAAAGACCAGGATCTGGAAGCATGTGCTCTAAAGTTAGACTCTCCTTTTTCTAATATTTGTATACTGACTTTATATAGAGCCCCA
>NW_019725487.1:0-1878 GCF_002891405.2 Cryptotermes secundus | reverse complement strand
AAGCCTTAAACAGATGGTTCGAAGCCAATTTACTCTCATTAAATTTTGATAAAACCCATTACATATCATTCACAACTAAAAACAACCATCAAATTGATCAGGATATCAGCTATGCCAACAAATTAATCTGTAAATACTTGATACAAAATTCCTTGGAATACATGTACACAGTACACTGTCTTGGAAAATACATATTGAACAAATTATACCTAAATTAAATGTAGCTTGCTATGTGATGAGATCAATTAAGCCTTTTATGTCACAGGAAACATTGAAGATGGTTTACCATGCCTACTTTCATTCTATTATGAACTATGGATTAATATTTTGGGGGAACTCTTCACATAGTGTAATAATTTTTAAAATACAAAAGAATATAATTAGAATCATTACAGGATGTAGAAGTAGAGATTCATGTAGAGAATTATTTAAGAAATTAAAAATTCTACCTCTTCAATCACAATACATATTATCGCTTCTCTTATTTGTTGTTTACAACAAAGATAAATTCAAATTAAATTCTGATGTGTATAACATGAATACTAGACAAAAATATAACTTCCACCTACCCTCATCAACTTTATCAGTATATCAAAAAGGAGTCAACTTTACTGGCATAAAAGTGTTCAACAATCTGCCACAAAGTATTAAAAACTTGGGCAATGATACAAAAAAGGTTAAATCAAAGTTAAAAAATTATCTTCATGGTCATTCTTTCTACTCTTTAGATGAATACTTCAATGTAAATAGAGAATGATGCAAAAATAAGTTATATTAATTTTTAAGCTAAAATTGCCTGTACTATTGTATATAACATTTTGACATGTTCTGTATCCAAAGGCACTAACCTGCTTAGGATTTATAGAATGTAAATAAATTCAATTCAATTCAATTCAATAAACACATCTTGATACCAGGAAAGAAACCTACCTTCATCCTGTACACCGGATATTTACGTCACAGTGACAGGGCAGCCAACCGCTTAACATGACTGAAACAGAAATATTCCATTATCAGTTCACTTACAGGGCGGTAATTTTTCAAACTATTTTTTACCCATTTTCGTGTACAATTTATATTCTACTTCCTATTCAAAAGGGAAATTCGGGCGAAATATATGCCAAGCAGTCACACAATTGGTCGCGTATCAATCCACGACAAAGAAGGGAACGACTTCACTGATAAAAAAGATTTTTCGTCATAATGTTGTGCCATTGGAGGGAAGCATAATGCCATAAAATGTAATACTCAGTAGTCTTTTGTATCACCGGGGGCAATCTCAAACTCGTGAGGTGGGAGCGGCGATTTCGACACAATCTAAGCTATCACGTAGCAAAATAGCATCGGAATATAAGAGCACAGATTCATATTATGGGAGGAAAAACAGTCCACACAGTCAATTTTATACATAAGGTCATATTTCGAATGATATTCCCTGTTATGACAGTCCTGTATTACGTTCGGTGAAATATCACCTTCGAAAATGACGTCATTCTTAGGTGTGCGCAGTGAACTACTGCGCATCCAACTGTATTTCAAGGGGGTACCCTTGGGTACCATTCGCTGATGTTAGGTTGGGTTACGTTAGGTATGCGGAGAAGACTACTGCGCATCCATATCTATCTTGGAGGGGGCGAAGCTAGGTAATTTACACTGATGTTAGGTTGTGAGTTTACATTCTGATAGGTGTGCGAAAATGACTACTGCGCATAATTATGATCACTTCAGCACGGTTTAGCCGTCGGCAATATCTTACGATTGAATGTCTCTGATAGCGTGTCAAATCATTATTTATTAATATGCGACATTTTATTTCCGAATTTTTACAAATGAAAACTCTTGCATATATTTTTCAATTATTCTAACCACGTAATATAT
>NW_019725486.1:286-517 GCF_002891405.2 Cryptotermes secundus | reverse complement strand
GCACATTTTAATACAGGTAATCTATGAATATTTTCAAAATTGAACCGAAATACGATGTACGGCGTGTAGTGTGACATTCTCTCTTTAAAAAAAAAACGATCTAGCCATACGAATGCCACAGCCACCTTCTCGAACGGCAGGACAGTCAAAATAAATGGCGGGGGGACGGGGTATATACATTTTTTTTTAGCTCCTCTGTGTTGCAGGTAATATTTACACAAATAATATTTT
>NW_019725486.1:0-194 GCF_002891405.2 Cryptotermes secundus | reverse complement strand
GGCTACAATTAATTATCACAATGTGACGGGTTTCCACAGTTTACAAACCCTACTACAAAATCTCTTAACACTATCTTCAAGAGTCTTCACGTATTAATAACGCGGGAGCTATACTAGTCTCCCTGAATTACACACTCCAAATATAACTTGTTATCACTGGTTATCGCACACGCGTCTGTAGCTCGTAACTTGCG
>NW_019725485.1:376-939 GCF_002891405.2 Cryptotermes secundus | reverse complement strand
ATCATCCGAACTAGAACCCGTCATTCTTGTCACACATATCACCCTGCACGTGACAATATAGTATACAAGTATGTTGACTTTGTATTAAAAGTATTGAAAGATGTATTAAAAATTAGTTAAAAAATTATTACAGTTATTAAAAATTATGTGTGCCAAGTTTTAAAGTTTCAAAGTTATAGTGCCCAGTGTAGTGTTAAGCTACATCATTATATAGTACGTGGATTCATGTTAAGCGTCCACATTGTAAATGGTCTTAGGGCCCATGGGCAAGTGTCAATGTATATGGAAGCTATTGTAATGTGTAGTGCTAAGGTACACTTGTTCATCGATATAAAGTTGTGTGATACTTGTGGTCGTTAATTATATCGTCTCCTTCCTTGTATTGACTGTGCTTAACTCAATTTGAAGACATATTTTGATAGTGTAACATACTTCATACTCTAGCGGTCTCCGTAGTCTAGAGGTAATGTTCCCACCTCATGACTCGTGGTACGCGGGTTCAAACCTGGCGGAGGTCGTCGAATTTTTAAGGGCGGAAAAATTCAGGGAACAAGTCCTCCGGG
>NW_019725485.1:0-247 GCF_002891405.2 Cryptotermes secundus | reverse complement strand
GGGAAGCATTATAGATACCGCCAAGCTAGTGGAGGCCGAACTCGCTGGCTCGGTCGGGACTGATGGTTCACACCAATATCGGTAGGGTATAGAGACTGGTAGAATATCATAGAGGGAAGCACAGTGGACCAATACTGGTATAAGTGCATGGGGAAATCCACCCTCTCCAATAACTAACTACCTACCTCATACTCTGCTGCTTTTTTTTTTTTTCCTGATGCATGTTCTAGCCAGAACAGAAATTACA
>NW_019725484.1:0-214 GCF_002891405.2 Cryptotermes secundus | reverse complement strand
GGGGAATTCAGGATTCTTGCCCCAATCTCCAGATTAAAAACAGTCTATTTTTGTTTCACACAAAATTCATTAATGTGGAATAATGGACCTTACAGACAGTTAGTAGGACTCAGGTGAACATAGTCGCGAGGCTGCCACCTTCACAGGACAACACAAACACAATTAACACGTGCCGACATTCATGTGTCGTTGGAATTCGAACACATGATCCCAG
>NW_019725483.1:0-295 GCF_002891405.2 Cryptotermes secundus | reverse complement strand
ATTTTCGTCCACGCTGGCGTTTATCGGATGCAGTTTTTCCAGTCCTCCTATATGAGGTCATAATCTTGGATAATGTGCCTCGCGAAACACCAAAAACTCCGGCTACCTTGGTTACGGAAGCAGCCACCATACGGGACCCAACAAATTGCCTGCATTTGAATTCTGTTAGCTCTGACATGATGCACTAAAAACTGCACAGAAAACTGTCTCGACAACAAATGAAGCTTCCAACATATTGCAGAGGTTGTACAGGTAGGGGTATTGGGCAGATAAAACAGCATCACCTACAAATGTC
>NW_019725482.1:1986-2394 GCF_002891405.2 Cryptotermes secundus | reverse complement strand
AAATTCATTTAATTTTAACAAATAACTCCTCCATTTTAACTTAATATAAATTATATTAATTATGTTCTGCTTGATTTCACATAATTTTAGGAATTCTAGCAGACTTGTTAACGATTTACCTTATATTTCCGTAATTCTAAAGAAAATTAGAACGATCCGCAGTTAGTTTAAGAAATTTTAAATGGAATTTGAACAAATTCAATGAAATATATAAAATTGTAACCTAAAATTCTTTGAAATATTCACGTTAAAATAAAGAATTTCAACGAATTTATAAAAGATTTCACTCTAAATTAAGGAATTCCTTCAAATTTCTGATTATTACTGTATTATGTAACGAATTTAAAAAAATGTTCTCAAAATCTAAGTTAATTGAAAGAATTTAAACAAATTATGAACGAAATCAAC
>NW_019725482.1:0-1333 GCF_002891405.2 Cryptotermes secundus | reverse complement strand
TTGACGATTTCTACATTATATTAGGGAAATTTAAGTCAATTCTGATTGATATTTTGTTTATTTTAATGAATATGTACCAGGGTTTGAACGATTTCAATGTAATGTATGGAATTTTTTAAAAATAATTATTCCAGAATTCTAGTAAATATAAAGAATATCAAAAAATTATCAAATTTTCCACAACAATTTATGGTAATTTTTGATTTTTTTGAATATTTATTTATTAATCTATTTTAATCAAATTTAGAAGGATTTTATAATTCTTTAAGGAATACTAAACTAATTTTGACCATCTTAAACCAAATTCATAAAATTTTAACCAATAACTGCTTCTCGATTTCAACTTAATATAAATTATATTAATTATATTGTGCAAGAGTTCACATAATGTAGGGAATTCTAGCAGTCTTGTTGAAGATTTCCATTATATTTCCGGAACTCTAAAGAAAATTAGAACCATCCGCAGTTAATTTAAAGAATTTTAATTAAATTTTTAACGTATTGAATGAAATATACATAATTGTAACCTAAAATTCTTTGAAATATTCACCTTATAATAAAAATTTCAACGAATATATAAAAGATTTCACTATAATTTCAGGAGTTCCTTTAAATTTCTAATTATTGGTCTATTATGTAACGAATTCAAACAAATGTTCAGAAAATCTAAGTTAATTTAAAGAATTAAACAAATTACTAACGAAATCAATCTATTTCTTGACGATTTTTCCGAATATTCTTTGACAATTTCATGTAAATATAACAAATTTAGGACAATATGTGAAAGATTTCTTATTATTAAATGGAATTCTGTCCAAATTATTGACAAATTCTACATTATATTAAGGAAATTTTTACTCAATTCTGATTGATATTTTGTTTATTTTAATGAATATAAATCAGGTTTTGAAAGATTTCAATGTAATCTATGGAATTTTTTAAAAATAATTATTCCAGATTTCAAGTAATTATAAAGAATTTCAGCAAATTGTTAAAGATTCCGCTTTAATTTATGGAACACTATTGAATTTTTTACCGATATAATTTTAAACTATTTTAATCAAATTTTGGAGAATTTTATGATTCTTTAAGGAATACTAAACTAATTTTGTCCTACTTAAACCAAATTAATTTAATATTAACGAATAACTCCTTCTCGATTTTAACTTAATATAAATTATATTAATTATATTGTGCTATTTTTCACATAATTTTTGGAACTCTAGCAGACTTGTTGACGGTTTACATTATATTTCCTGAAATCTAAAGAAAATTATAACGATCTGCCGTTAGTTTGATTGATTGATCAGTAACTGTCAGATGACAGGTCCAC
>NW_019725481.1:2568-2696 GCF_002891405.2 Cryptotermes secundus | reverse complement strand
AAGCATACTATGATATTAAAAAGATATTTTGGCAAAGAAGTTTCAGCATGATCAGTATAGTCAGAACAATTCTGTCTTCTGGGGTATCATCCGAATTTCCGGGGGAACATGTCATCTGAATCTTCAGG
>NW_019725481.1:0-2497 GCF_002891405.2 Cryptotermes secundus | reverse complement strand
CTTGCTTGATTTATTCTTCAACTGTAAATATGGAAGCAACATGTTTATGCAAAATGTCTGTTGGCTTTCGACAGACTACACGTCATTATATCCCAGATGACAGAGCTCTTCAAAACCACTGCTGTCAGAAGCTCAAATACTACACAGTGTAGTCAGTACTTTACAGTGCAGTAACGTTTTATACAGTGGTTGGTGGGTAAGCAGTTCAGATTTCAGTCTATCTCAAGGTAATTTTGAATTGGTAATTTCTGGACTTCCCATTTGCATTCTGATAATCTTGTACAAAATTTACCTACAGGAGTTTGAGAGGGAAATGGTTGAGGGGAAGGAACGTCAGGAAGAAGAAGGCAAACGTGGAGCTTGGAATAAAGTTGAGATTGGTGAGTCATTAGCAGATTCTTTATGTACAACATAGGCCTATTCAAATTAAGAGATATTGACACTTTAGTATTGGTTTTAATTGTGCGTTTATATTTTAAGTATTTCATAAAGGGTGTGCCATATTTAATCATATACTGCAGTTTTGTTAGGGGTTTTAGTAGAAACACATTAATCAATATTGTTTCATATTAGTAGCAGTAGGACAGTTGGTTGAGGCACTGTGCTACAAGTTGGAAGGTCATGGGTTAAAGTCCCGATGAGGTCATTAATTTTTTTCAATTGACGTAATCCTTCCAGCTGCACTATGGCCCTGGGGTTGACTCAGCCTCTTAACAGAAATGAGTACCAGGAATTTTCATGGGGGGTAAAGTGCAGCCGGTGCATAAGTCTGACAACCTCACCACCATCAATGAGCTGATTGTCTAGAAAATGTAGGAGCCTTAATGTCTCACAACCCTATGGACCTCCATGGTCTGTTACAGGGATAACCTTACTTTTTTTTTTTCCTTTTTGTCTTGGTGTGTAATGAATGTCACTCATGAAGAATTGCGTCTTCTGGGATGTGGTACTGTATAGATATTGTGTAAACCGATGTTCTGGAGGAACGTATCGCCTCCATCTTCAGGGTATAAAAATCCACAAGCAAGGAACTAGCGTGAGCAGGTGGCTGCAGACTGAGTCACCTAAGTTGTCCTGTAGCTGTCAGATCTTCTCTGCAGCAGGCCTTAAGGGAAGACAGTTGTCATGGGCACAAGGATCAGCCACTTGTTTTGATTATGGAGTAGAGTAGGAGATTTTGAAGGGTAAAGAATATCTGAGCTTTGAATACTTTGTCATCTCCTCTGTAACTGGATTACAAGTCTCGTCTTGTCTCTCGGGATTGACCCACTTGAGTATTAGGGAGGTGTACATGATGGTCAAGACAGGACAAAGTAAGCAAGCAAGACTAATTAAGGAATTTAATATACAGCATTGCTTTATCCTTTTCAGAGATGATGAAAAGTTTGGGCGTCGCGAGCGCTACAGTGGTCCAACCTCAGACTTCAAAGAAAAGGAGGGCTACAAACCAAATGTTAAACTCGACTACGTACATGATGATGGACATGTACTTAATGCAAAGGAGGCTTTCAGGTTAGCACAGATAATAGCATATCTGTTTTCCAGATAGGTCACACTGTGGAGGGTAGCCCGCCCGATGGTAGTATATTCTTTAGAGCAGAAAAAGTTTCCAAAGTAATTGCCATTTTATGAAAAAAATCCAAGGAGGAAGCAGGTTTTCAGTGGAAACAGACAATATTATGGGACCACCGTGTTTATCATTCGTGTGTGCCATCCTCACAATAATGTGTGAACCAACTGATGCATTTATGTGAAACTCTGTATTGTCATCATGCCACTCACATGTTCTTTTCGTTGTCTACCATCAGCCATATTAACATGGTGACTGAGTTGGGAGCAGCACTAGAGCCACTTAAATTAGGTCCTTAAGAAGAAGGTCCTGGGGTAAGCTGTTATACCCGTTCAGAAGGTTCTGAGTTCAATCCCCACTCGCATCTGTGTACAGATTTTTCTGCTCACAGATGATGCCTTCACATCTACCAGAGTTCGTGCCTCAGGAATACAAAGGATATCCCCCCCAATGGGTTAGAGCCCATGTTAAATTGTAGGGTCCCTCTGCTGACCAGCACTATCATATGATTACCCTATCATGGGTGGCGAGATTATTGTCTTCCACCTCAGATGCTTTCAGTAGGACTTGTTGTTTTGACTTCCTTTTTTCCCCATTCTGTATGTGGCAGTTTGTAACTAGTCAGCATTTGAGTGTGTAAATACTTTGTACTTGATATAGTTTGTTGTGTAGGCATAGAATGTGGCAGAATGGTTCATTTTGCAGATAGGTTGCATGAATTAGGAAGAAACATGCCTCAAAATTATTACTGTCCCATTGTACTTTTATTAAAAATATTTTGTGTTAATCATTTCAATCCCTACGACTTTAATGTGCTGTAGCATGCCCATTTCTGGTTATTGGCTATATGAGTAAGTCGTGTTGGAAAACGGAATGTTACATAGTCAATAGAAAGTCCGTCGAGTGTAACAATTTTTGTAGGTCACT
>NW_019725480.1:0-20902 GCF_002891405.2 Cryptotermes secundus | reverse complement strand
CTGGAAGCTAGCAAGCTAGCAAAGCAAAGCTTTTAAGCTAATACCACAAAATTAGCAAGCTGGCAACACAAAGTTAGCAAGATAGATACGCAAAATTAGCAAGCTACCAACGCAAACCTAGCAAGCTACCAACGCAAAGCTGGTAAGTTATCAACGCAAAGAAGGCAAACTAGCAACGCATATCTAACAATCTAGCAAGTTAGCAACGCAAGGCGAGCAAGCTAGCAACTGGAAGCTAGCAAGCTAGCAATGCAAAGTTAGCAAGCTACCAACGCAAAGCTGGTAAGCTAGCAACGCAATCTGCGAAGGTAGCAACGCAAGGCGAGCAAGCTAGCAACTGGAAGCTAGCAAGCTAGCAATGCAAAGTTAGCAAGCTACCAACGCAAAGCTGGTAAGCTAGCAACGCAATCTGCGAAGGTAGCAACGCAAGGCGAGCAAGCTAGCAACTGGAAGCTAGCAAGCTAGCAATGCAAAGTTAGCAAGCTACCAACGCAAAGCTGGTAAGCTAGCAACGCAATCTGCGAAGGTAGCAACGCAAGGCGAGCAAGCTAGCAACTGGAAGCTAGCAAGCTAGCAATGCAAAGTTAGCAAGCTACCAACGCAAAGCTGGTAAGCTAGCAACGCAATCTGCGAAGGTAGCAACGCAAGGCGAGCAAGCTAGCAACTGGAAGCTAGCAAGCTAGCAATGCAAAGTTAGCAAGCTACCAACGCAAAGCTGGTAAGCTAGCAACGCAATCTGCGAAGGTAGCAACGCAAGGCGAGCAAGCTAGCAACTGGAAGCTAGCAAGCTAGCAATGCAAAGTTAGCAAGCTACCAACGCAAAGCTGGTAAGCTAGCAACGCAATCTGCGAAGGTAGCAACGCAAGGCGAGCAAGCTAGCAACTGGAAGCTAGCAAGCTAGCAATGCAAAGTTAGCAAGCTACCAACGCAAAGCTGGTAAGCTAGCAACGCAATCTGCGAAGGTAGCAACGCAAGGCGAGCAAGCTAGCAACTGGAAGCTAGCAAGCTAGCAATGCAAAGTTAGCAAGCTACCAACGCAAAGCTGGTAAGCTAGCAACGCAATCTGCGAAGGTAGCAACGCAAGGCGAGCAAGCTAGCAACTGGAAGCTAGCAAGCTAGCAATGCAAAGTTAGCAAGCTACCAACGCAAAGCTGGTAAGCTAGCAACGCAATCTGCGAAGGTAGCAACGCAAGGCGAGCAAGCTAGCAACTGGAAGCTAGCAAGCTAGCAATGCAAAGTTAGCAAGCTACCAACGCAAAGCTGGTAAGCTAGCAACGCAATCTGCGAAGGTAGCAACGCAAGGCGAGCAAGCTAGCAACTGGAAGCTAGCAAGCTAGCAATGCAAAGTTAGCAAGCTACCAACGCAAAGCTGGTAAGCTAGCAACGCAATCTGCGAAGGTAGCAACGCAAGGCGAGCAAGCTAGCAACTGGAAGCTAGCAAGCTAGCAATGCAAAGTTAGCAAGCTACCAACGCAAAGCTGGTAAGCTAGCAACGCAATCTGCGAAGGTAGCAACGCAAGGCGAGCAAGCTAGCAACTGGAAGCTAGCAAGCTAGCAATGCAAAGTTAGCAAGCTACCAACGCAAAGCTGGTAAGCTAGCAACGCAATCTGCGAAGGTAGCAACGCAAGGCGAGCAAGCTAGCAACTGGAAGCTAGCAAGCTAGCAATGCAAAGTTAGCAAGCTACCAACGCAAAGCTGGTAAGCTAGCAACGCAATCTGCGAAGGTAGCAACGCAAGGCGAGCAAGCTAGCAACTGGAAGCTAGCAAGCTAGCAATGCAAAGTTAGCAAGCTACCAACGCAAAGCTGGTAAGCTAGCAACGCAATCTGCGAAGGTAGCAACGCAAGGCGAGCAAGCTAGCAACTGGAAGCTAGCAAGCTAGCAATGCAAAGTTAGCAAGCTACCAACGCAAAGCTGGTAAGCTAGCAACGCAATCTGCGAAGGTAGCAACGCAAGGCGAGCAAGCTAGCAACTGGAAGCTAGCAAGCTAGCAATGCAAAGTTAGCAAGCTACCAACGCAAAGCTGGTAAGCTAGCAACGCAATCTGCGAAGGTAGCAACGCAAGGCGAGCAAGCTAGCAACTGGAAGCTAGCAAGCTAGCAATGCAAAGTTAGCAAGCTACCAACGCAAAGCTGGTAAGCTAGCAACGCAATCTGCGAAGGTAGCAACGCAAGGCGAGCAAGCTAGCAACTGGAAGCTAGCAAGCTAGCAATGCAAAGTTAGCAAGCTACCAACGCAAAGCTGGTAAGCTAGCAACGCAATCTGCGAAGGTAGCAACGCAAGGCGAGCAAGCTAGCAACTGGAAGCTAGCAAGCTAGCAATGCAAAGTTAGCAAGCTACCAACGCAAAGCTGGTAAGCTAGCAACGCAATCTGCGAAGGTAGCAACGCAAGGCGAGCAAGCTAGCAACTGGAAGCTAGCAAGCTAGCAATGCAAAGTTAGCAAGCTACCAACGCAAAGCTGGTAAGCTAGCAACGCAATCTGCGAAGGTAGCAACGCAAGGCGAGCAAGCTAGCAACTGGAAGCTAGCAAGCTAGCAATGCAAAGTTAGCAAGCTACCAACGCAAAGCTGGTAAGCTAGCAACGCAATCTGCGAAGGTAGCAACGCAAGGCGAGCAAGCTAGCAACTGGAAGCTAGCAAGCTAGCAATGCAAAGTTAGCAAGCTACCAACGCAAAGCTGGTAAGCTAGCAACGCAATCTGCGAAGGTAGCAACGCAAGGCGAGCAAGCTAGCAACTGGAAGCTAGCAAGCTAGCAATGCAAAGTTAGCAAGCTACCAACGCAAAGCTGGTAAGCTAGCAACGCAATCTGCGAAGGTAGCAACGCAAGGCGAGCAAGCTAGCAACTGGAAGCTAGCAAGCTAGCAATGCAAAGTTAGCAAGCTACCAACGCAAAGCTGGTAAGCTAGCAACGCAATCTGCGAAGGTAGCAACGCAAGGCGAGCAAGCTAGCAACTGGAAGCTAGCAAGCTAGCAATGCAAAGTTAGCAAGCTACCAACGCAAAGCTGGTAAGCTAGCAACGCAATCTGCGAAGGTAGCAACGCAAGGCGAGCAAGCTAGCAACTGGAAGCTAGCAAGCTAGCAATGCAAAGTTAGCAAGCTACCAACGCAAAGCTGGTAAGCTAGCAACGCAATCTGCGAAGGTAGCAACGCAAGGCGAGCAAGCTAGCAACTGGAAGCTAGCAAGCTAGCAATGCAAAGTTAGCAAGCTACCAACGCAAAGCTGGTAAGCTAGCAACGCAATCTGCGAAGGTAGCAACGCAAGGCGAGCAAGCTAGCAACTGGAAGCTAGCAAGCTAGCAATGCAAAGTTAGCAAGCTACCAACGCAAAGCTGGTAAGCTAGCAACGCAATCTGCGAAGGTAGCAACGCAAGGCGAGCAAGCTAGCAACTGGAAGCTAGCAAGCTAGCAATGCAAAGTTAGCAAGCTACCAACGCAAAGCTGGTAAGCTAGCAACGCAATCTGCGAAGGTAGCAACGCAAGGCGAGCAAGCTAGCAACTGGAAGCTAGCAAGCTAGCAATGCAAAGTTAGCAAGCTACCAACGCAAAGCTGGTAAGCTAGCAACGCAAAATTAGCAAGCTAGCAACGCAAAGGCAGCAAGACAGCAACGCAAAGCTATCAAGATATCAACGCAAATTTAGCAATCTAGCAAGCTCAGCAAACCAAATCTAGCAAGCTAGCAATGCAAAGTTAGCAAGCTACCAAAGGAATTCTAACAAGTTAGCAACGCAAAACTAATAAGCTAGCAACGAAAAGCTAGCAATTTAGCAAAGCAAACGTAGGAAGCTAGCAACGAAAGCTAGCAAGCAAGTAAGCTACGCAGAGCTAGCAATCTAGCAAATCAAAGCTAGCAAGCTAGTAACGCAAAGCTAGCAAGCTAGCAAAGCAAAGCTAGGAATATAACAACGAATAAATAGCAAGCTAGCAACGCAAAGCTAGCAAGTTAGCAACGCATATTTAGCAAGATAGAAAGCTAGCAACGGAAAATAGCAAGCTAGCAACGCAAAGCTGGCAAGCTAGTAACGCAAAGCTAGTAAGTTAGCAACGCATATCTAGTATGTTAGCAAGCTAGAATCGGAAAGTTAGGAAGCTTACAACGCAAAAGTAGTAAGGTAGCAACGCAAATCTAGGATGCTAGCATGCTAGCAACGGAAACTAGCAAGCTAGCAAAGCATAGTTGGCAAGCTAGAAATGCAGAGCTAGCAAGCTAGCAACGCAAAGCTGGCAAGATATCAACGCAGAACAAGCAAGCTAGCAACGGATATCTAGCAAGCTAGCAACGCAAAGATAGCAAGTTATTAAATAAAATCTAGCAAGCCAGCAACGCAAATCTGGCAAGCTAGCAAAGCAAAGCTAGGAAGCTAGCAACGAATTAATAGCAAGTTAGTAACGCAAAGCTAGCAAGCTAGCAACGCATATCTAGAAAGCTAGCAAGCTTGAAACGGAAAATAGCAAGCCAGCAACGCAAACATGGGAAGCTAACAACGCAAAGCTGGCAAGCAAGCAACGCAAAGTTAGCAAGTTTGCAATGAAAATCTAGTAAGTTAGCAAGCTAGGAACGGAAAGCTAGCAAGCTAGCAACCAAAGTTAACAAGGAAGCAACGGAATTCTAGCATGCTTGCAAGATAGCAACGGAAAGCTAGCAAAGTATAAACGGAAAGTTAGCAAGCTAGCAACGCAAAAATAGCAAGCTAGCAACGCAAAGAATGCAAGCTAGTTCGGAATGCTTGCAAGCTAGCAACCCAAAATTAGCAAGCTAGCAACGCAAATCTAGAAAGCTAGTAACGCAAAGCTAGCAACATTCAACGCCATGTTGGCATGATAGAAATGCATACCTGGAAAATTAGCAACGCAAAGCTGGCAAGCTATCAACGCATATCTAGCAAGCTAGCAAAGCAAAGATAGCACGCTAGCAACGCGAAGTTAGCAAGCTAGCAACGCAATGCTAGAAAGCTACAAACGCAAAGCTACCAAGCTAACAACGCAATACTAGCAAGCTAGGAACGCAAAGCTAGCAAGCTAGCAACGCAAATTTATCAAGCTAGCAACGCAATCTACCAAGTTAGCAACGCAAAGCCAGCAAGATAGCAACGAATGCTAGCAAGTTAACAACGCAAATCTAGCAATCTAGGAATCTAGGAACCTAAAGCTAGCAAGCTACCAAAGCCAAGCTAGCAAGGTAGCAACGCAAAGCTAGGAAGCACGAAACGCGAAGCAAACAAGCAAGCTAGCAACTCAAAGCTACCATGCTAGCAACGCAAACCTAGCAAGCTAGCAATGCAAAGCTAGCAAGCTTGCAAAGCAAAGCTACCAAGCTAGCAACGTAAACCTAGCATGTTAGCAATTCAAAACTAGCAAGCTAGCAACGCAAATCTAGTAAGATAGCAACGCAAATCTATCAAGCTTAAAAAGCAAATCTAGCAATCTAGCAAGATAGCAACGCAGAGCAAGCAAGCTAGAAAATAAAGCTCTCAAGAGAGCAACGCAAAGCTAGCAAGTAGCAACGGCAATTTAGCAAGCTAGCAAGGGAAAACTAGCAAGCTACAAACACAGAGGTAGCAAGTTAGAATGCTAGCAACGCAAAGCTAGGAAGCTAGCAACCCATATCTAGCAATCAAAAACGCAAAGAAAGCAAGCAAGCAAGCAAATAACACAAATCTAGCAAAATAGCAAAGCAAAGCAATCAGGCTAGCAAAGCAAAGCTAGCAAGCTAGCAAATGGAAGCTAGCAAGCTAGCAACTGGAAGCTAGCAAGCTAGCAAACCAAAGCTTTAAGCTAAAACCGCAAAAGTAGCAAGTTAGCAACGCAAAGAAAGAAAGATAAATACGCAAAACTAGCAAGCTACCAACGCAAACCTAGCAAGCTAGCAACGCAAAGCTGGTAAGTAAGCAACGCAAAGATGGCAAGCTAGCAAGCTAGCAAATTAAAGATAGCAAAATAACAACGCAAAGCTAGAAAGCTAACAACGTAAATCTAGCAAGATAGCAAGCTAGCAACGCAAATTTATCAAGCTAGCAACGCAAAGCTTGCAAGCTACCAACGCATATCTAGCAATCTAGCAAGCTAGCAACGCAATGTTAGCAAGCTAGCAACGCAAAGTTCGCAAGCTAGCAACTCAAAGCTATCAAGCTAGCAACGTATATCTAGCAAGCTAGCCAAGCAAAGATAGGAAGCTAGCAACGCAAAGCTACCTAGTTAGTAACGCAAAGCTAGCAAGGTAGCAACGCAAAGTTAGCAAGCTAGCATCGCAAATCTAGCAAGCTAGATCGCAATGCTTGCAAGCTAGCAACGCAAAGTTAAGAAGCTAGCAACGCAAAACTAGCAAGCAAGCAACGCAAATTTATCAAGCTAGCAACGCAATCTACCAAGCTAGCAACGCAAAGCGAGCAAGTTAGAAACGTAAAGTTAGCAAGCTAGCAACGCAAAGCCAGCAAGATAACAGCGCAAAATTATCAAGATAGCAACGCACATCTAGCAATGTAGCAAGCTCAGCAACGCAAAAGCTAGCAAACTAGCAACGAAAAGTTAGCAAGATACCAAAGAAATCTAGCAAGTTAGCTACGTAAAGCTACTAAGGTAGCAACGAAAAGCTAGCAATTTAGAAACGCAAAGCTAGCAAGTTAGCAAAGCAAAGCTAGGAAGCTAGCAACGCAAAAATAGCAAGCTAGCAACACAAAGCTTGCAAGCTTGCTAGAAACAGAGCTAGAAAGCTAGCAACGCTTATCCAGCAAGCTAGAAAGCTAGCAACGGAGACTAGCAAGATAGCAACTCAAATGTGGCAAGCTAGCAACGAAAAGCTAGCAAGGTAGCAACTCATATCTAGTAAGTTAGCAAGATAGAAAACGAAAGCTTGGAAGCTAGCAATGCAAAGCTAGCAAGCTAGGAACGCAAACCTGGCAAAATAGCAACGCAAGGCTGGCAAGCTAGCAACGCATATCTATCAAGATATCAACGAAAAGATAACAAGCTAGGAATTAAAATCTAGCAAGCAACGCAAAGCTGGCAAGCTAGCAAAGTAAATCTAGGAAGCTAGCAACATAAAAATAGCAAGCTAGCATCGCAAAGCTAGAAACCTAGCAACGCATATCTAGCAAGCTAGAAAGCTTGCAACGGAAAATAGCAAGCCAGCAACGCAAAACGTGAAAGCTAGCAACGCAAACGTGGCAAGCAAGCAACGCATATATAGCAAGGTAGCAATGAAAATCTCGTAAGTTAGCAAGCTAGGAACGGAAATCTAGCAAGCTAGCAACCAAAGATAGCAAGGTAGCAACGCAAATCTAACATGTTAGCAAGATAGCAACGGAAAGTTAGCAAACTAGCAACGGAAAGGTAGCAAGCTAGCAACGCAAAAATAGCAAGCTAGCAACGCAAAGTATGCAATCTATTTCGCAATGCTTGCAATATAACAACGCAAAGCTACCAAGCTAGCAACGCAAAATTAGCAAGATAGCAAAGCAAATCTAGCAAGCAAGCAACGCAAAGCTAGCAAGATATCAACGCCATGTTGGCAAGCTAGAAACGCATAGCTGGAAAGCTAGCAACGCAAAGCTGGCAAGCTATCTACGCATAACTAGCAAGCTAGCAACCAATGATAGCAAGCTGGGAACGACAAGCTAAAAGCAAGCAAGCAAGCATGGAACGCAAAACTAGCAAGCTAGCAACAAAAAGCTAGCAACTCAAAGCTAGCTAGCTAGCAACGGAAAGCTAGTAAGGTAGCAACGAAAAGCCAGCAAGCTAGAAACGCAAATCTAGCAAGCTAGAAACGCAAAGCTGGCAAGCAAGCAACGCAAACTAGCAAGCTAGCAACGCAACTCTAGCAATCAAGAAAAGCATAGAAAGCAAGCAAACAAGTAACGCCAATCTAGCAAGATATCAAAATAAAAGTATTAAGATAGCAACAAAATGCTAGCAACGAAATTCCAACAAGCTAGCAACCAAAGATAGCAAGATAGAAACGCAGAACTAGCAAGCTACCAACGCAAACCTAGCAAGCTAGCAACGCAAAGCTGGTAAGCTAGCAACGCAAAGATAGCAAGCTAGCAATTCAAAGCTAGCAAGCTAGCAACGTAAAGTTAGCACACTAGCAACGCAAATCTAGCAAGTTAGCAAGCTAGCAAACCAAAGCTAGCAAGCTACAAACGCATATCTAGCAATCTAACAAGCTAGCAAAGCAAATCTAGCAATCTAGCAAGGCAAAGCTAGCAAGGTAGCAACGCACAGCTGGCAAGCTCTCAACGCGTATCTAGCTAGCTAGCAAAGCAAAGTTAGCAAGCTAATAACGCAAAGGTAACAATCTAGCAACACAAAGCTAGCAAGCTAGATCGCAAAGATTGCAAAGCTAGCAACTCAAAGCTACCAAGCAAGTAACGCAAACCTAGCTAGCTAGCAACACAAAGCTAGAAAGCTAGCAAAGCAAAGCTACCAAGCTAGCAACGCAAACCTATCAAGATAGCAATGCAAAACAAGCAAGCTCGAAACGCAAATCGAGCAAGATAACAACGCAAAAATATCAAGCTAGCAACGCAATCTAGCAATCTAGCAAGCTAGCAGCGCAAAGCTAGTAAGCTAGCAACGCAAAGCAAGCAAGCTAGCAACGTAAAGCTAGCAAACTAGCAACGCATAACCAGCAAGTTTGCAACGAAACCTAGAAAGTTAGCAACGCAAATCTAGCAATTTATCAGCAAACAACGCAAAGCTATCAAGCTAGGAACGCAAAGCTAGCAAGCTAGCAACGACAAGCTAGCAAGGTAGCAACGCAGAGCTAGGAAGCAGGAAACGCAATGCAAGCAAGCAAGCATGGAATGCAAAGCTAGCAAGCTAGCACCTGAACACTAGCAAGCTAGAAACGGAAAGCGAGCAAGGAAGAAACGCAAAGTTAGCAAGCTAGCCACGAGAATCTAGCAAGCTAGAAACGCAAAGCTGGCAAACTAGCAACGCAAACTGGCAAGCTAGCAACGCAAAGCTGGCAAGTTAACAAGCCATATGTAGCATTTTAGCAAGCTAGCAACGCAAAGCTAGCAAGCTAGCAACGAAAAGCTGGGAAGGTAGCAACGCAAAGCTGGCAATCTAGCAACGAATTTCTAGCAAGCTAGCAACGCAAAGAAGGCAAGCTTGCAACTCAAATCTAGCAAGCTAGCAATGCAAAGCTAGCAAGCAAGAATAGCAAAGCTAGCAAACTAACAACGCAAAGAGAGCAAGATTGCAATGCAAAGCTAGCATGCTAGATCGCAATACTTGGAAGATAGCAAAGCAAAGCAAATCTAGCAAGCTATAAACGCAAAGCTACAAAGCTATCAACGAAATCCAGCAAGCTTGCAACGCAAAGCCAGCAAGATCGCAACGCAATGCTATCAAGCTAGCAACGGAAATCAAGCAATCTAGCAAGCTCAGCAACGCAAAGCTAGCAAACTAGCAACGCAGAGATAGCAAGCTACCAGAGCCAAGCTAGCAAGTTAGCAACGCAAATCTAAGAAGCTAACAATGCACAGCTAGTAATTTAGTAACGGAAAGCTAGGAAGCTATCAAAGAAATTTAGCAAGCAAGAAACACAAATCAAGCAAGCAAGCTACGCAAAGTTAGCAAACTAGCAACTCAAAGTTAGCAAGTTAGCACCGGAAAGCTAGCAAAGTAGCAACCCAAAATTAGCAAGGTAACCACCCAAATCTAACAAGCTAGCAACGCAAAGATGGCAAGTTGACAACTCAATCTTGCAAGCTAGCAACGCAAACTGGCAAGCTAACAACGCAAAACTGCAAGCTATCAACGCAAATCTAGGAAGCTAGCAACGAAATATTGCAAGCTAGCAACGCAATGCTAGGAACCTAGCATCGCACATCTATTAAACTAGCAAGCTAACAACGGAAAGCTAGCAAGCTAGCAAAGCTAAGCTGGCAAGTTGCAACGCAAAGCTGGCAAGCTAGCAAAGCAAAGCTGTCAAGCTAAACACGCAAAGCTGTCTAGATAGCAACGCAAAGCTGGCAAGCTAGCATCGCAAAGCTGTCAAGCTAGCAAGGCAAATCAAGTAAGCTAGCAACGCAAAGCTAGCAAGCTAGCAACACATATCTATCTAGCTAGAAAACATGTAAAGGAAAGCTAGCAACGCAAAACTAGCAAGAGTGCAAACCAAATGTAGCATGCTAACAAGCTAGCAACGGAAATCTCAACAACTACCAACTGAAAACTAGCTACCTAGCAACGCAAGAATAGCAAGCTAGCAACGCAAACCTATCAAGCTAGCAACGCAAAGCTACCAAGCTTGCAACGAAACCTAGCATGCTAGCAACACCAAACCAGCAAGATAGCAACGAAATCTAGCAGGCTAGCAAAGCAAAGTTAATAAGCTAGCAACGCCAAGCTAGTAAAGTAGCAACGTAAATCTAGGAATCAAAAAACGCAAAGCAAGCAAAGCATGCAAAGCAAAGTTAGCTTGCTAGCAACACAAAAATAGCAAGCTAGCAAATATAGCAAGGTAGCAACGCAAAGCTAGCAAGCTCGCCACGCACATCTAGCAAGCTAGCAACGCAAAACTGGAAAGCTAGCACCGCAAACTAGCAAATAAAGAACGAAAAACACGCAAGCTAGCAACGCAAAGATGGCAAGCTAGCAAGGCAAAGCTAGCTAGGTAGCAACGCATATGTAGCAAGCTATGAAGCTAGAAAAGGAAAGATAGCAAGCTAGCAAAGCCAAACTGGCAAACTAGCAACGTAAGCCTGGCAAGCTAGCAACACATCGCTTGCAAGCTAGCAACGCAAATCTATCAACTTAGCAACGCATATCTAGCAAGCTAGCAAGCAAGCAACGCAAAACTAGCAAGCTAGCAACGCAAAGCTAGGTGTTGGCAACTCAAATTTATCAAGCTAACAAGCTAGCAACGCAAATTTATCAAGCTAACAAGCTAGCAACGCAACGCTAGGAATCTTGCAACGTAAGTCTAGCAATCTAGCAACACAAAGCTAGGAAGCTAGAAACGGAAAGCTAGCAACCTTGCAACGCAAACCTAGCAAGATATCAAGTAAGCAACGCAAAGATAGCAAGCTAGCAACGGATAGCTAGGGAGTTAGCAAAGCAATGATAGCAAGCCTACAACGCAAATCTAGTTGATAGAAACGCAAAGCTATCTAATTAGCAACGCAAATCTAGCAATTTAACAAGCTAGCAACACAGAGATATCAAGCGAGCAACGCAAAACTACCAAGCTAGCAACGCGAAGCTAGCAAGCTAGGAACGCAAATCTAGCAAGCTAGTAACACAGAGCAACAAGCGAGAAACGCAAAGAAAGCAAGCAAACAACGCAAATATAGCAAGATAGCAAAGCAAAGCTATTAAGCTAGCAACGCATAGATACCAAGCTAGCAACTCATATCTAGCAAGCTAGCAAAGCTTGCAACGGGAAGCTAGCAAGCTAGCAACGCATTGCTAGCAAGCTAGTAACGCAATTCTAGCAAGTTTCAATGCAAACCTAGCAACCGAGCAAGCTAGAAACGCGAAGCTATCAAGCTAGAACACAAAGTTAGCAAGCTAGCAACGCAAAGCTAGCAAGCTAGCAACGCAAAATTAGCAAGTTAGCAACGCAAGTATAGCAAGCTAGCAACGCAAAGCTAGCAAGATAGGAATGCAAAGCTAGGAAGTTAGCAAAGCAAAGTTAGCAAGCTCGCAATGCAAACCTAGCAAGCTACCAATGCAAAGCTACCAAGCTAGGAACCCAAAGCTGGCAAGCTATCAAAGAACTGGTAAGAAGCTAGAAACGCACAGCTGGCAAGATTGAAACACACAGCTGGCAAGTTAGCAACGCAAAGCTAGCAGGCTATGAGCGCAAAGCAAGCAAGCAAGAATCGCAAAGAAAGCAAGCAAGGCAAATCTAACAAGATACCAAGCTAGCAACGCAAAGCTAGCAAGCTGGCAAAGCAAAGCTAGCAAGCTAGGAACGCGAAGCTAGGAGGCTACCAGCGCAAATCTAGCATGCTAGCAACGCACAGCTGGTACGCTAGCAAATCACAACTGGCAAGATAACAACGCAAAGCTGGCAACCTAGCAAAGCAAAGCTAGGAAGCTAGCAACGCAAAAATAGCACGCTAGCAACGCAAAGCTAGCAAGCTAGCAACGCATATCTAGGCAGTTAGCAAGCTTGCAACGGAAATTAGCAAGCCACTAACACAAAGCTGGCAAGCTAGCAACGCAAAGCTGGCAAGCAAGGACGCAAATCTAGCCAGGTAGGAACGAAAATCTAGTAAGTTAGCAAGCTAGGAACGGAAAGCTAGCAAGCTAGCTACGCAAACTAGCAAGGTAGCAACGCAAATCTAGCATGCTACAAGATAGCAACGGAAAGCTAGCAAATTAAGAACGGAAAGCTAGCAAGCTAGCAATGCAAAGATAGCAAGCTAGCAACGCAAAGTTTGCAAGCGAGTTCGCAATGCTTGCAAATTAGCAACGCAAAGCTACCAAGCTAGCAACGCAAAATTAGAAAGATTGCAAAGCAAATCTATCAAGCTAGCAACGCAAAGCTTGCAAGTTATCAACGCCATGGTTGCAAGCTAGAAACGCATAGCTGGCATGCTAGAAACGCAAAGATGGAAAGCTATCAATGCATATCTAGCAAGCTAGCAACGCAAAGGTAGCAAGCTAGCAATGCGAAGTTACCAAGCTAGCAACGCAATGCTAGCATGCTAGCAACGCAAAGCTAACAAGCTAGCAACGCAAAACTAGCAAGCTAGGAATGTAAAGCTAGCAAGCTAGCAACGCAAAGCTAACAAAGTAACAACGCAAAATTAGTAAGCTAGCAACGCAAAGCTAGCAAGCTAGCAACGCAAAGCCAGCAAGATAGCAATGAATGCCAGCAAGTTAACATCGCAAATCTAGCAATCGAGCAAGCTAGCAACGCCAAGCTAGCAAGGTAGCAACGCAAAGCTAGGAAGCAAGAAACGCAAAGCAAGAAAGCAAGCTTGCATCTCCTAGCTAGTAAGCTATCAACAGAAAGCTACCAAGGTAGCAACGCAAAGCTAGCAAGCTAGAAACGCAAATCTAGGAAGCTAGAAACGCAAAGCTGGCAAACTAGCTGACGCAAACTGGCAAGTTAGCAACGCAAATCTAGCAATCAAAAAACGCAAAGAAAGCAAGCAAGCAAGCAACGCAAATTCAACAAGATAGCAAAGCAAAGCTATCAAGTTAGCAAGCAAAGCTAGCAACCTAGTAATTGGAAGATAGCAAGCTAGCAACGCCAATCTATTAAGCTAGCAACGCAATGCTAGCTTGCTAGCAACGCAAAGATAGCAAGATTGAAACGCAAAACTGGCAAGCTAACAACGCAAACCTAGCAAGCTAGTAACGCAAAACTGGTAAGCTAGCAACGCAAAGATGACAAGCTTGCAACGCAAAGCTAGCAAGCTAGCAAATCAAAGCTGGCAAGCTAGCAAAGCACAGCTAGCAAAATAGCAACGCAAATCTAGCAAGCTAGCAAGCTAGCAACCTAAAATTAGCAAGCTACCTACACATATATAGAAATCTAACAAGCTAGCAACGCAAAGCTAGCAAGCTAACAACGCAAAGCTGGCAAGGTAGCAACGCAAAGCTGGCAAGCTAGCAACTCATATCTAGCAAGCTAGCAACGCAAAGGTAGCAAGCTAGCAAAGTAAAGCTAGAAAGCTAGCAAAGCAAAAATAACAAGCTATCAACGCAAAGCTAGCAAACTAGCAATGCAAAGCTACCAAGCTAGCAACGCAAACCTAGCAAGTTAGCAATGCAGAACTAGCAAGCTTCCAACGCAAATCGAGCAAGATAGCAACGCAAAATTATCAAGCTAGCAACACAAATCTGGCAATCTAGCAAGCTAGCAACGCAAACCTAGCAAGTTAGCAATGAAAAACTAGCAAGCTTCCAACGCAAATCGAGCAAGATAACAACGCAAAACTATCAAGCTAGCAACACAAATCTGGCAATCTAGCAAGCTAGCAACGCAAAGCTAGCAAACAAGCAATGCAAAGCTACCAAGCTAGCAACGCAAACCTAGCAAGTTAGCAATGCAGAACTAGCAAGCTTCCAACGCAAATCGAGCAAGATAGCAACGCAAAATTATCAAGCTAGCAACACAAATCTGGCAATCTAGCAAGCTAGCAACGCAAAGCTAGCAAGTTATCAAACCCAAGCTAGCAAGTTAGCAACGCAAAGTTATCAAGTTACCAAAGCCAAGCTAGCAATTTAGCAACGGAAAGCTACCAAGCTAGAAGCGCAAAGCTAGTTACATAGTAACGCAAATCTAGGAAGTTAGCAACTGAAGTTAGCAACTAAAGCTAGCCAGCAAGAAACGCAATGCAAGCAAGAAAGCTTCGCAAAACTTGAAAGCACGCAACGGAATTCTAGCAAGTTAGCAACGCAAATTTATCAAACTAACAAGCTAGCAACGCAAATCTAGCAAGCTATAAACGCAAAGTTAGCAACCTATGAACGCAAATCTAGCAAGAAAGCAATCTAGCAACGCAAAGCTAGCAAGCTTGCAATCCAAAGCTAGCAAGCTAGCAACGCAAATTTAGTAAGATAGCAACGCAAAGCTATCAAGCTAGCAACGCAAATCTAGCAATCTAGCAAGATAGCAACGCAGAGCTAGCAAGCTAGCAAAGCAATGCTAGCAAGATAGCAACGCAAATATAGCAAGATAGCAACGGCAAACTAGCAAGCTAGCAAAGCAAAATTAGCAATCATAAACGCAAAAAAGCAAGTAAGGAAGCAATGGAAATCTTGCAAAATAGCAAATCAAAGCAATCAATCTAGCAAAGCAAAGCTAGCAAGCAAGCAAATGGAAGGTTACAAGCTAGCAACTGGAAGCTAGCAAGCTAGCAAAGCAAAGCTTTTAAGGTAAAACCACAAAATTAGCAAGCTACCAACGCAAACCTAGCAAGCTAGCAACGCAAATCTGGTAAGCTAGCAACGCAAAGATGGCAAGCTAGCAAGCTAGCAAATTAAAGCTAGCAAGCTAGCAAAGCAAAGCTAGCAAGTTAGGAACATAAATCTAGCAAGATATCAAGCTAGCAAAGCAAAGTTAGCAAGCTAGCTATGCAAAGATAGCAAGCTACCAACGCATATCTAGGAATCTAGCAAGCTAGCAACGCAAAGTTTGCAAGCTAGCAACGCAAAGTTGGCAAGCTAGAAACTCAAAGCTGTCAAGCTACAACGAATATCTAGCAAGCTAGCAACGCAAAGATAGGAATCTAGCAACGCAAAGCTACCAAGTTAGCCACGCAAAGCTAGGAAGTTTGCAAAGCAAAGCTAGCAATGAAGCAACACAAAGCTAGCAAGCTAGAAACGCAAAGTTAACAACCTAGCAACGCAAATTTAGCAAGCTAGCAAGCAAGCAACGCAAAGCTAGGAATCTAGCAACGCAAAGCTACGGTGTTAGCAACGCAAAGCTAGCAGGCTAGCAACCCAGAACTAGCAAGTTAGCAACGCAAATCTAGTAAGAAAGCAACGCAAAATTTATCTACCTAGCAACACAAATCTAGCAATCTAACCAGCTAGCAACACAGAGCTAGCAATCGAGCAACGAAAAGCTAGCAAGATAACAACGAAACTAGCAAGCTAGCAAGGGCAATTTAGCAAGCTAGCAAGACAAACTAGAAAGCTAGAAACGCAAAGCTAGCAAGCTAGCAACTCAAAGCTAACAAGCTAGAAACGCAAAGATAGCAAGCTAGCAACGTAAAGCTAGCAACGCAAAGCTAGAAAGCTAGCAAAGCAAAGCAAGCAAGCAAGAATCGCAAAGCAAGCAAGCAAGCAAAGCAAATCAAGAAAGATAGCACAGCAAAGCTATCAAGCTAGCAAGGCAAAGCTAGCAACCTAGCAACTGGAAGCTAGCAAGCTAGCAACGCAAAGATAGCAAGCTAGAAAAGCAAAGCTAGCAAGCTACCAACGCAAACCTAGCAAGCTAGCAACGCAAAGCTTGCAAGCTAGCAACGCATATTTACCAAGATAGCAAGCTAGCAACGCAAAGATAGCAAGCTAGCAAAGTAAAGCTAGCAAGCTAGCAACGCAAATCTAGCAAGCTACCAACGCATATTTAGAAATCTAACATGCTAGCAACGCAAAGCTACCAAGCTAGCAACGCAAAGCTGGCAAGCTAGCAACGCATATCTAGCAAGATAGCAACTCAAAGGTAGAAAGCTAGCAACTCAAATCTAGCAAGCTAGCAACGCAAAGTTGGCAAGCTAGCAAACCCAAAACTAGCAAGCTAGCAACGCAAAGCTACCAAATTAGCAACGCAAAACTAGTAAGCTAGCAACGCAAGGCTAGCAAGCTTTAAACGAAGCAAGCAAGGTAGCAACGAAAAGCCAGCAAAATAGCAACGAAAGCTAGCAATTTCACAACGCAAATCTAGCAACCTAGAAAGCTAGCAACGTAAATCTAGCAAGCTATCAAGGACAAGATAGCTAGTTAGCAATGCAAAGCTAGGACGCAAGAAACGCACCACAAGCAAGCAAGAATGGAACGCAAAGCTAGCAACAAGCAACTCAAATCAAGCTAGCTAGCAACGCAAAGATTGCAAGCTAGCAACGGAAAGCTGGTAAGTTAGCAACGCAAAGCTAGCAAGCTAGAAACGCAAATCTAGCGAGCTAGAAATGCAAAGCTGGCAAGCTAGCAACGCAAACTAACAAGCAAATAACGTAAATCTAGCAAGAGAGCAAAGTAAATTTATCAAGCTAGGAAAGCAAAGCTAGCAAGCTAGAAACTGGAAGCTAGCAATCTAGCAAAGCAAAGCTATTATCTAGCAACTCAAATCAAGCTAGCTTGCAACGCAAAGATTGCAAGCTAGCAACGCATTGCTGGTAAGCTATCGACGCAAAGATGACAAGCTAGCAACGCAAAGCAAGCAAGTTAGGAAATCAAAGCTAGCAAGCAAGCAACGCAAAGCTAGCGAACAAGCAACTTAAATCTAGCAAGATAGCAAGATAACAACGCAAAGTTAGCAAGCTACGAACGCATATCTAGCAATATAAAAAGCTAGCAACGCAAAGCTGGCAAGCTAGCAACGCAAAGCTGGCAAGATAGCAACGCATATCTATCAAGCTAGCAACTCAAAGATAGCAAATTAGCAAAGCAAAGCTAGCAAGATACCAACGTATAGCTAGCATGCTAGCAACGTTAATTTGGCAATCTAGCAACGAGATGATAACAAGCTAGCAACGCAAAACTAGCAGGATAAATCGCAAAGCTTGCAAGCTAGCAACTTAAAGCTACCAAGCTAGCAACGCAAAACTAGGAAGCTAGCAACCCAAACCTAGCAAGCTAGCAAAGCAAAGCTACCAAGCTAGCAACGCAAAGCTAGCATGTTTACAATGCAAGACTAGCAAGCTTGCAACGTAAAGCGAGCAAGTTAGCAAAGCAAAGCTATCAAGCTAGCAACGCAAATCTAGCAAGCTAGCAAGCTAGCAGAACAAAGCTAGCAAGCTAGCAACGCTAAGCTAGCAAGGTACCAAAGCTAATCTAGATAGGTAGCAACGCAAAGCTACGAAGCTAGAAACGCAAAGCTAACAATTTAGTAACTCAAAGCTGAGAACCTAGCATCGAAAAGTAGCCAGTAAGAAACGCAAAGCAAGCATTCTACGCAAGGCTTGCAAGCTCACAATGCAATTCTAGCAAGCTATCAACGCAAATTTATCAAGTTAATAAGCTAGCAACGCAATGCTAGCAAGCTAGAAACGCAAAGTTAGCAACCTAGCAAACGCAAATCTATCAAGGTAGCAATCTAGCAACGCAAAGCTAGCTAGCTAGCAACGCAAAGCTAGTGAAATAGCAACGGAAATCTAGTAAGATAGCAACGCAATGCTATCAAGTAAGCAACGCAAATCTAGCAATCTAGCAAGCTAACAAGGCAAAGATAGCAAGCTAGCAAAGCAAAGCTAGCAAGATAGCAACGCAAAGCTAGCAAGCTAGCAACGGTAATCTAGCAAGCTGGCTAGGCAAAGCTAGCAAGCTGGGAACGCAGAGGGAGCAAGCTAGCAAGCTAGAAACGCAAAGCTACCAAGATAGCATGACAAATTTAGCCATCAAAACCGCAAAGAAAGCAAGCAAGCAAGCAACGCAAATCTAGAAAATAGCAAAACAAAGCAATCATGCTAGCAAAGCAAACTAGCAAGCTAGAAAGTAGAAGCTAGCAAGCTAGCAACGGTAATCTAGCAAGCTGGCTAGGCAAAGCTAGCAAGCTGGGAACGCAGAGGGAGCAAGCTAGCAAGCTAGAAACGCAAAGCTGGTAAGCTAGAAACGCAAATATGGCAAGCTAGCAAAGTAAAGAGAGCAAACTAGCAAATTAAAGATAGAAAGCTAGCAACGTAAATCTAGCAAGATTGCAAGCTAGCAACGCAAAGTGAGCATTCTAGCAACGCAAAGTTAGCAAGCTACCAACGCATATCTAGCAATCTAGCAAGCTAACAACGCAAACCCAGGAAGCTTGCAACGCACAGCTGGTATGCTAACAACGCAAAAATGGCAAGCTAGCAACGCAGTGCTAGCAAGGTAGGAAAGCAATGCTAGCAATCTTGCAACGCAAAGCTACCAAACTAGCAACGCAAAACTAGTAAGCAGCAACGCATATCTAGCAAGCTAGCAACGCAAAGCCACAAAGATAGCAACGAAACTAGCTAGTTAACAAAGCAAATCTTGAAATCTAGCAAGCTAGCAACGCAAAGCTAGCAAGCTAGCAAGGCCAAACTAACAAGGTAGCAAAGCAAAGCTAGGAAGCAAGAAACGCAAAGCAAGCAACCAATCATGTAACGCAAAGCTAGTAAGCTAGCAACTCAAAGCTAGAAGCTAGCAACGGAAAGCTAGTAAAGTAGCAACGCAAAGCTAGCAAGCTAGAAACGCAAATCTAGCAAGCTAGAAACGCAAACCTGACAAGCTAGCAACGCAAACTAGCAAGATAGCAAAGCAAAGCTATCAAGCTAGCAAAGCAAAGATAGCAAGCTAGCAACGCAAAGCTAGCAAGCAAGCAACGTAAATCTAGCAAGATAGAAAGCTAGCAACGTAAATCTAGCAAGATAGAAAGCTAGGAACGAAAAGTTAGCAAGCTAGCAACGAAAATTTGGCAAGCTAGCAACGCAAAGCTAGCAAGCAAGCAACGTAAATCTAGCAAGATAGAAAGCTATGAACGAAAAGTTAGCAAGCTAGCAACGCAACGCTAGAAAGCTAACAACGCATATATAGCAATCTTGCAAGCTAGCAAACAAACCTAGCAAGCTAGCAACGAAAATTTGGCAAGCTAGCAACGCAATGCTGTCAAGCTAGCAACGAATATCTAGCAAGCTAGCAAGGCAAAGTTAGGAAGCTAGCAACGCAAAAACTAGCAAGCTGGCAACGAAAAGAGAGCAAGCTAGCAACGCAAATTAGCAATCTAGATCGCAATGCTTGCAAGCAAGCAACGCAAAGTTTCCAAGCTAGCAACGAAAACTAGCAAGCTAACAACGCAAATCTAGCAAGCTAGCAATGCAAAGCTAACAAGCTAGCAACGCAAATCCAGCATAAGAGCAACGCAAAGCTATCACGCTAGCAACGCAAATCTATCAAACTAGCAAGTTCAGCAACGCAAAGCTAGCAAGCTAGCAACGCAAAGCTAGCAAGCTACCAAAATCAAGCTAGCAAAGTAGCAACGCACAGCTACTAAGCTAGCAACGCATAGCTAGCTATTTAATTACGCAAATCTAGGAAGCTAGCAACGAAAATTAGCAAGCAAGCAAGTTACGCAAAGCTAGCAAGCTAGCATCTCAAAGTTAGCAAGCTAGCAACGCAAACCTGGCAAGCTAGCAAAGGAAAGCTAGGAAGCTAGCAACGCAAAAATAGCAATCTAGCAACGCAAATTTAGCAAGCTAGCAACGCATAACTAGCAAGCTAGCAACGGAAACTAGCAAGCTAACAACGCATAGCTGGAAAGTTAGCAACGCAAAGCTGGCAAGCTAGAAACGCAAAGCTAGCAAGGTAACAACGCATATCTAGTAAGGTAGCAAGCTAGAAAGCTAGCAACGCAAACATAGCAAGGTATCAACGCAAATTTATCATGCAAGCAAGCTGGCAACGGAAAGCTAGCAAACTAGCAACGGAAAGCTAGCAAGCTAGAAACGAAAAGATAGCAAGCTAGCAACGCAATGCTAGCAAGCTAGATCGCAATTCTTGCAAGCTAGCAACAGAAAGATAGCAAAATAGCAACGCAAAACTAGCAAGTTAGCAAAGCCAAGAAGGCAAGCTAGAAATGCATATGTGGTAAAATAGCAACGCAAAACTGGCAAGCTAGCAAAGCATATTTAGCAAGCTAGTAAAGCTAGCAACGCAAAGCTAGCAAGATAGCAACGCAAAAATAACAAGCTAGGAACGCAAAGCTAGCAATCTAGCAACGAAAAGCTAGCAAGCTATCAACACAAAGCCAGCAAAATAGAAACCAAAACTAGAAAGTTAACAAAGCAAATCTAGCAATCTAGCAAGCTAGCAACGCAAAGGTAGCAAAATAGCAACGACAAGCTAGCATAGTAGCAAAGCAAAGGTAGGAAGCAAGAAACGCAAAGAAAGCATGCAAGCATGCAACGCAAATCTAGCTACGTAGCAACTCAAAGCTAGCGAGTTAGAAAAGCCAAGATGGCAAGCAAGAAATGCATAGGTGGCAAAATAGTAACACAAAGCTGGCAAGCTAGCAACGCATATCTAGCAAGCTATTAAAGATAGCAACGCAAAGCTAGCAATATAGCAACGCAAAAATAACAAGCTAAGAACGCAAAGCTAGCAAGCTAGCAAGTTATCAAATCAAAGCCAGCAAAATAGCAACGAAAGCTAGAAATTTACAAAGCAAATCTAGCAATCTAGCAAGCTAGCAAAGCAAAGCTACCAAAATAGCAATGCCAAGCTTGTATAGTAGCAACGCAAAGGTAGGAAGCAAGAAACG
>NW_019725479.1:0-440 GCF_002891405.2 Cryptotermes secundus | reverse complement strand
AGTGGGGAGTGGTTTTAAGAAGATTGTTTCTAATGACAGAATTATCACTCTGAAGTTAAAGGCAGAACTGGTAGATATACTGATTATGCAAGTGTGCATGCCAGTATCAAAGTATGAAGATGATGAAGTGGAAAAAGTGTATGACACAACTGAAGAAATTCTTCAGGAAGATTTAAGAGGTGACACAAACAGCAACATATTAGGAGACTGGAACAGCACTGTTGGAGAGGAATCATATCAGAATATTGTTGGATCACATGGACTAGGAAGACAGAATCAAAGGGGTCAAATGCTTATTGACTTTTGTGAAAGAAATGGACTGATTGTTACCAACACTTGGTTCAAGAAGCCGAAGAGAAGACTTTACACATGGAAGGCACCTGGGAATTGGAGGCGGCATCAGCTGGACTACATTCTGGTGAAACATCGATTCAGAAACA
>NW_019725478.1:797-1750 GCF_002891405.2 Cryptotermes secundus | reverse complement strand
CCTACATACTAGATGGGACGAGAGTCTCCCCTCTCTTGCCATGGCATTCAACACTGCGTGGCATGAGAGTACTGGGTTTACGCCTGCGCTGTTGTTCCTTGGTTGTGAGATGAACCATCCCTTAGGACTGAGGTGGGAACTTACTGACGACGATCTTCAGCGATCCCCTCAGGATACTCACTTATATTGGGGACTAGCCTTGGGGAACTTAAAGAAGGCTAGAGATAGAGTCGCGAAGCGATACAACGAGTCAAGGAGAGAGGCAGAATTTAAGGTTGGAGACATTGTGCTTGTGAGGCTCCACCCTCAGAGTTCCAGAGCTCACCACCGTTCTGCGAAGTTGGACAATAAGTGGTCCGAGCCCTTTGTGATAGCGAAGTTTCTCACGAAGGTTACCGTTCAGCTGGCGAATCCTGATACGGGTGTATTAGTAAGAAAGGCACATGTGTCTCAACTGAAGAGCTATTGGGTTGGCGAGTAGGCCATGGAATGTAAGCTGGCTAGGATTGCAAGCAGAGATTTGTGTAAATATGTTTGTGAACTCTCCCCCCGGAGACGATACTGCGTCTGCCGTGATTTTTTTGTTTGTGTTTCAGAGCTGTTATTCCCTCCTATCCCATCCCTTCGGCTCGCGAGTGTGTGAGATGTCGAGTGGGCCCCGCCAGTGACGAACTTGTGTTGTCAGTGAGAGTGTGTGGTATTATGTCTACGACGAGGAGTTGGACCTTCGGACTCCTGTGGGCCGGAAATTCGCCGCTAGAATTTGGGTCTCCCTTCCTGACTTGTCGGCGTGCGAATGGCCAAGTGTATGTGACGGTGGTGCCGGAGAAATGGACTGGGTGGCTCCACCAGCTCTCCGGAAGGGAGCACCTCTTCACATGTGTGGCCGCCAGCTGTGTGGCAGGAACCGAGCAAGGACTGTGTGCTCGGAATGAATCTTGCTGGCAGGCAGT
>NW_019725478.1:0-232 GCF_002891405.2 Cryptotermes secundus | reverse complement strand
TGTATTAATTATTTATCATATGTTCTGACCAGTCCCTGCCCATCAGGCAGAGTCCACCTGTATTCTTACATTATCAATATATATTTATTTATATGTTTGGAAACGCCAGTTGTATTTATGTATACTTGTGCTGTCTGTTCCCTACCAGTTCGGACTAGCCAATCCGTCCAGCTTGGGCCATAGTGCTGACAGTGGTTTTCCTCTCTCGAGATCCCCTACTCGACCTTGGGGA
>NW_019725477.1:0-1752 GCF_002891405.2 Cryptotermes secundus | reverse complement strand
ATAATTAATTGTAGCTGAGACTTGTAGGTTGTTAAATAAACCAATCAACAATCCGACCGGCATCTTCAGTAGCAAAACACACTATACTGGTGTCAGGAGTGGGGTCAAACTTACACACGTGACAGTCAGAATTGTCTATGAACTTACACACGCCCCAGCGAACAATTTAATTTACGAGTACATTGACTGTTTTCTTGCTACAAAATGGAGATGCAGCAGATGATGGAAATGCTGCTAAAGGAAATCAGAGCTGGCCAAGAACAAATGGAGGCTAATATGAAGAAAGACCATGAAGATTTCATTGCAAAATTAATCTCCAACTCAAAAGCCTGGCGAGAAGAGATGACCACAGAAATAGAAGCCATCCAAGCAGAAACGAGAGTCACTGAAGCAAGGACGGCCGCTATGCGAGCCAAGAGGTTGAAAGCCAATAAGAATGCCTGGCAGGAATGGTCGATGGCCTGCCGAGAAATGGAGGCACATTCAGAAGAAGAGCCGCCCTCAGTGAACAAGAAACCTGAGGCGGCCAACAAACGAGAGGTATCCGTAGAAGATGCCGAAGTAATGCCGGTCGGAGAACCGAAGAAGAAAAGGCGTAGGGACCAAAATCAGCGAAAAACGAAGAATTTGAAATGGGAAAACTGTGGAGCCTGGATGAAGAATCCAACATGGGGAAGTTGTGGACCCCAGAAGAAGTTGGCTGTAGCCTGCAGAGGGACGAGCCGCCGTGCGTAAGAGGAACGGCAGAAGGAAAACAGCAGGTAGGTGTCCCGCCATGCAACAGTGGCATGGCATAGGAGGAACATCTTCAGAAAATCTTGGACCCGAGGAGATTATGTATCCCAGATGAAGTTGGCTGCCACCTGCTGGAAGACATCCTGTCGCGTGACAGTGGCGTTGTTTTGCTCTCCCTTAGCTGCGACTTCTGTGTGTCTGACAGTTTCTCCTGTGTACAGTTGCTGTTTACTGTAACGGTCTAACATTTGTATTCGAGACATATCTGGTTCAAATCTCTCTCGACTGGTTTGCAGGCTATTTGTGTGCTCAGTTGAACTAGCCCACACGCCATAATTACAGCACAGTTCAATATCGTCAATCTAGCGTCACCATACGTGTCAGGATTGGCGTAAGGGCCTAATTATAGTCAGATGGGGTGGGGATGGGAGATTATGTGGTGATCTCTATCAGTAACAATAAATTTTGGTCATGAGAGGTTTTTCTTTATATTATAATAGCCAAAAAAAACACAAGTAACTTTTCGTGATTTTACATAAGAAAATGTCTCAATAAAATATATGGACTGTACAAAGCCCCACAGCAACTGCCCAGGTCGCTCTTCTTTAAACCCGGTCCTGATGTCATAAGAATATGCGTATAAAGATCACTGTACAATTTTCATGGCATCTGCAGGTACCTTGGTCACACTTTCTTAAGCAAAGCTTTGCTATTAATTCACGGAATTAAGTAACTGCAATGTTTTAGTTTTGAGGGTCATGACTTCTTTTGTGGAACCACACAATTTTGCTTTTAATTTCTGAGAAGTGTTGAAGGAAAATGAAGCAAGAATTTCTCGGAAGAATGGTTCCGTCTACTTTCCTTTGAAACGACATGGACAGCATATAAAATGACACCTTCAACGATACTTTGTTGCCGCGGGAACGTTCTTATCCAGTCATTGTCTAGCAACGATAAGGAGACAGACACACAGCCTTTCGTTTGATGTGATAAGGGCCGCATAGAAAACAACTCTTC
>NW_019725476.1:0-547 GCF_002891405.2 Cryptotermes secundus | reverse complement strand
TGGGTCCAAGGTCCTCTCAGCTCATTCGACTTGGCCGTGTCATAGAGGCGAGTCGTCGGCTGTCCGGGTTCGAGCCCAGGTCATGTCATATGGGACTTGTCGTGGGCAAAGCGGCACTGGGGCGGATTTCCTCCGAGTATTTTAGTTTCCCCTGCCAGTTCTCATTCCACCAACTACTTCACACTCATCATCATCATCATCGGGGGCTGGTACAATAGAGCAGTTAGTGGACGACGTACCAAGTGAACTCGGTCTCACCCAACCCCAAGGAAACGTAAAAAACAAACCAGCACGATCGATAGAATAGAACGTAAGCAGTCGAGAAAGTGTCGCTAAATGAATCAAGAAGCGATCTGTGGATAGGGGAATTTAGTAATTTTGGCTTCATTTCACAAGTCCACATTAATATGAGCGTACTCTTTATCAGCCGAATGTCTGCAGTGCCTTGGTGTTCTGAAAACCTTTCACTTCTAGGGAACTCATATGCAAAACGTTGAATGGGATGAAAACATGCGTCCGTAATGATGGGTAATTTTAGTCAGTAGTG
>NW_019725475.1:0-517 GCF_002891405.2 Cryptotermes secundus | reverse complement strand
GCTAGCATGCAAAAAAGCAATGCAAGCAAGCAAGCAAACAAAGCTGTCAAGCAAGCAACGAAAATTTGGCAAGATAGCAACGCTATGCTGGTAAGCTAGCAACGCATATGTTGAAATCTAACAACGCAAAGCTGGCATTCTACAAATGCAAAGCAGGCAACCTAGCAATGCAAAGCTGGCAAGCTTGCAAATGAAAGCTACCTAGATAGCAACGCCTACTTAACAAGATAGCAATCTAGCAACGGAAAGCTAGCAAAGTAGAAACGCGAACATTTCAAAATAGCAACGCAAAGCTAGCAAGCTAGCAATGCAAATCTAGCAACCTTGTAAGCTACCAACGAAAAGCAAGCAATCTAGCAAACTCAAAGCTAGCAAGCTAGAAATGCAAAGATAGCAAGCTATCAACGCCCAACTAGAAAGCTAGCAACGCAAAACGCTCAAGCTAGCAACGCAAAGCTAGAAAGATAGCAATGCAAGAGCTATCTAGCTAGAGACGAATAATCTAGCAAGCTAGCAA
>NW_019725474.1:0-831 GCF_002891405.2 Cryptotermes secundus | reverse complement strand
ATATTTTTGCGTTGCTATCTTGATAGCTATGCGTTGCTGGCATGCCTGTTTTTCTTTGCTTATTTTGCTGGCTAGCTATGCGATGCTAGCTTGCTAACTTTGCGTCGCTAGCTTGCTAGCTTTGCGTTCCTAGCTTGCTATCTTTTCGTTGCTAACTTCCTAGATTTTCGTTGCTTGTTTGCTAAATTGCTAGCTTGCTAGATTTGCTTTGATAGCTTGCTAGGCTTGCGTTGCTAGCTTGCTACCTTTGCTTCGCTATCTTGCTAGCTTTGAGTTGCTAGCTTGCTAGCTTTGAGTTGCTAGCTTGCTAGGTTTGCGTTGCAAGCTTGCACACTTTGCGTTCCTAGCTTCCTAGCTTTGAGTTGCTAGCATGCTAGATTTCCGTTGCTAGCTCGGTAGCTTGCTAGATTTGCGTTGCTAGCTTTGCGATGCTAGCTTGCCAGCTTTGCGTTGCTAGCTTGTCTGATATGCGTTTCTAGATTGGAAATTTGCTTTTCTAGCTTGCTAGCTTTGCGTTGCTACCTTGCTAGCTTTTCGTTGCTTGCTTGCTCCCTTTCCGGTTCTTCTTTGCTAGCCTTGCGTTGTTAGCTTGCTAGCTTTGCGTTGCTAGATTGCTAGTTTTGCGTTGCTAGCTTGGTAACTTTGCGTTGCTAGCTTGCTAGCTTTGTGTTACTAGCTTGCTAGCTTTCCGTTCCTAACTTGGTAGCTTGCTAGCTTTGCGTTGCTACCTTGCAAGTTGTGCGTTGCAAAGATGCTACTTTTACTTTGCTTGTTTGCAAGCTTTTCTTTTCTAGCTTGCCAGCTCAGATTTGCTAGCTTGCCTGCTGTGCT
>NW_019725473.1:0-24085 GCF_002891405.2 Cryptotermes secundus | reverse complement strand
GATAACTGATCTTACAAACATATTGTATGCCAGATACATAATAAAGGACTTGCAGCTGTTCTCCATCTTCAAAATTCTACTCTTTAATGCTTTAGATTGTGAGGTGGTAGCATTTGGGGGGTGGGGGGTGGGAGTGGGTACCAGGATGAGTAGAGTAGTTGCAAGTAGTGTAACATTTTCATTTGAAAAACAACCACATCCACAGCTGGTGAATAGTGACTGGATGTGAGAAATAGAGGACTCTTAAAAAGTTGTATTCCAAACCACACTGCTACTGATTCTCAGAAGCACGAAGCATAGCTTCGAGAAGTGAACACAGTCTTCGTTCATGCTTCTTAGAAGAATCTGTAACAGTGCTATGGAATTTCATCTTGTGTCCTGTATTTCGGATATGCGTTCTGGAAATTGCAGGTATGTCATGTCCCCCCCTCCACATCCTGTGCCTCAACGTGGCGAGGGGGTGAACAAAGAATTATGCATGTATTTCACGTTACCTGAGAAGCATAAAGTGCCAATAATATGGCTGAATTCACGAAAGTGTGGAAGGATATGAAAATAATTTAATGCATTCACTATCAATCTGTCAGCTGACAAGCTGAAGTTTACCACATGCCAGTGCTGATAATATTTGGCAATAGTCTGTTTCCCCTCTGCATACATTTCATACTCTCATACAGATGTCACTCAGTGACAAACCATAAATATTGCTTGCTGAATCTTGTACTAGTTAAAACATAGTGATCACACACTTTTCATTTGTTCTCTTTTATTTTAATTTTTAAGTCAATAAGCTAAAACACCTCTCAAGTAAAATCCCAGTGAAGGGGCACAATATTAATTTTTTTGAAAGATATGGAGTAAACTCTCTTGATATTTAAATTGTGAATGAACACCTGCAGTTTGCACTACAGTTTGGTACTGATCTTGTATGGTAAATTATTGCAAACATTTTTAAAATCTCCAATAAGAATAGCTTGACAAAATTATCTATGCTACCATTTCTGCTTCCTGTTTGTAGTTTTTTGCTACTTATGGGCTATTATAAACACAGAATGAAAGCACAAGAAAGTGTAGCATTATTCGAGGAAGAACGGTATGTTCACTGTCTGCACATTAATGAACAGGTATTCTTCGTTTCAATGGTATGATATTCACATGAACTTGCATAATTCTTTGGCCAAAGCAGGATGAACTGTGTCATTTGTAATGAGTATGTATTGTTTATCTTACTGGTATACTGTAAATGCTGAGCCGATTTCTTTGATGTGTTCAACCTACACTTCATCCTTCAAACCATCCATTACTGAGCAGGTTAGGGTAGCAGTAATGTTATATCTGAGATATATTCAATTTGAATGTCAGTTGCAGTTATGAGTTCTTACAGGCTGTTCTAACTTATTTCGTGATTTTAACAAGTTTCCTCATGATAATGCCTGGACAGCACTTTAAAAAATCTTAACCTCCTCTCCAATCATGATCATTCATATGACATAATCTGTAAGACCATATCACAGGTCATGTGGTTATGCTCGCTACTCGCTGCAGAATCTTGTGTTTCATCTCGGGTAATTTCATGTAAGATTCATGAGAAATGAAATAGCACTTTAGCATATTATTATTGAAATATTCTCGGTTTTCCCATGCTACTTGTCATTCCAACGTTGTTACATATTCATCTGTCACTGATCCTGACCTGTGAAATAGCATGATTGGGCAGAACCTTATCACATCTTTGGCTTTTAGCTTCTTGGAGTTTCTTCCCTGGCCTAGAACTTCCCTAGTATCAAAGTAAGAAAATCAGTCTCTATATGACATGTGTGCTTGCTACAACATTACAGAATAACCAATCATTCCAGGCCCCCAATCCATCCCTTTTCTCTCTCTTTGCTTTTGCTGTATATCTGCCTCTAGATCCATAAAACTCTTCTGTTGCATGAATGAAAGCCTACTGAACATCACAATAAAAATGTTAAGAACTTAACCATATTTCAGTTTCCTTAGGGACATCAGAAGGAGAATGGGGAAAACTCGGTTTTCCAAAAACGTCCAGAGCTGTAGAATGTGTCAGAATTCCTCTAGCATCTGATCAAGTGAGGTGGTCCAAGCGGTAACTCTTCTAACATCTGAGAGGTTCCCAGTCTGAATCATGGCCAGGACACATGCTCTACTGAACGAGGTTTTTCAAGATTTCCTTATGTCCATGAAGACAGATGTCCAAACATTACTTTAAATTAGTNATTTCTTTCAACAGTTAATGTGAAATTTACAGAGCATGTGAAGTTGCAGCCATAAATTCCAGTTCATTTGTAAATGTCCTCCAAATGGGGGTGTAGGATTTAAATACCCTACTGCAATGAGGGGTGAAATAACTAAGCATGAGGACATAAGTGGAAATAATGATCCAAATTTCTTCCTGTAGCTTGTGAATTCACCAATTGAAGATGGTGACAATATAAAGGACAATATGGTTGGCAGTTGATTAGAGTGGTTATAGGGACAAATACTATATACTATTGTGTATGTCTTTGCTCATATATATTGATTGATGTGAGCAAAATCCTTGAAATTTGTCATTTGTTAGCAAGAACGCACTATGAACAATGCAGGATGTACAGCATTCTGAGAAATGGCTGGCAGCTGGAGACCATGTTAATAATTCATAAGCAGCATTATTGATTCAAACTGGATGCAACAAGCTAGGTTGCTGCAAGCAAGTTGCTATTTACAACTTTTAAATTATAAAATTGTCTCAAAACTTGATAAAACTTACAGCATGGCTGAAGTAATCAACAGATACAATGGAACACCATACCCTCTGTGCAAAAAGTGATGCCTCCTAGGACAGAACACAAATCGGGCTGTCATCAACAATATGTAAGCATGGCAAATGATGACACACTCTTTGAAGGTGTAGGTATACCTTATAATCTTAATAGTCTTAAGTCATCACAGATGAAGTCCACCAGGGCTTCGAAGAACTTGGAGCATGGCATAGAACAGTGATCAACATTATATAGCTCATGTCCCACTATCCATTTTGTCAAAGTACCACAGTTCTACTACACATATAGTAAAAAAACAAGAAAAAATAAATCAAAATATAAATTTCTCTTTATACAATTCACATTTTATGCCATAATTTTACTGGAAGCTCTTTCAGAATTGGAGGGTTGTAACAATTTTGTTTCATTAAAAAAAGAGTATATAAAATATTGTTGCTGTATTATTTGATGTTCCCACAGTCGTGGCTCTGGAAAGGGCTGAAGAGTATACATATCACAGAAGACAAAAAACAACTTCGGCTTTAGTTCTGTTAGCAAAAGTATGATTGTAGTGCAGGATTAATTACATGTTTGTGCCTAACATGTAGGATGTTTTTTTTTATGTAGTTAATTTTGTGTGGCTGAATATATTTTTGAGATCTCTTGTTCACCAAGCCAACCATCAAATTCCACCACTGAGACACATTCCACCAGTTGAAAAATAATGGCTTAGAGGATATTTACTTTCACATGGCATGCCAGAATTCATTAGAACAAGGTAAGGTTTCCTAAGGTGATTAACTTCTAATTTGTGGTTTGGCTCTCGTTTATTTTATCAAACACACTGTGAAGCTAACTACTGCCCTCAGAATTTAATTTCTGATCCATGTAATATTATTCTCTTGGTACCTAGGTTTGTATTCACATAGATGTATCAAAACGGTCATTATATTTTAAATATAGATTCTTTTCCTCAATGTTTACATTTAGTTCCAAACATCCAAATGTTGTAATTTTGTTTTTGTGCCTTTATTATTAAAAGGTATGGCAAGCAGAACATTGAAAACTCAGATTATTTTATTCACAATTATGATTTCATATCTTGTGATAAATTTTTTAACTTTAGCTTAATAAAGTGGAAAATATTGAAATTTTTTGGGTCACTGCTCTGAAAAAATAACCCCCATAACGACACCAAAGAGCTTTCAGGTAAGAGTGGGGATTCAAAATTGAAACGATCTGCTTGTATGGATGTATGTTTGTAACAGTCGTTATATACTTAACCACACCATAATTGCTGCTAATAGATCCCCCAGAACAACCAACAGACTGCAGGTGATCCTAGTCTACTACATTTTATATGCTAGGCTACTTGTTTAGTCCCATGTTGTACTAAATGCTGGTGGTGTCCTTAAAGTGAATTATTTCTTGTTTGTATTTTCGAGGTATTTTGACATATATCTTTCTCTGGTACTGCTGAAAATATTTGTGTATAAAGTATGTAAATATAATTACATGATATAAATGCATATTTTTATGGTTGTTTGAACTAAATTTTTCACTATGCAGAGCAGCCGGCACGTAAGGCTGACAACCTCATCCTCATATGTGAGTTGATTGTCTAGAAAATGTGGGAACCTCCACGGTCTGATAGAGGGGCAGCTTTATCTTACTTTTGTCTACTGTTTCCAAAATTCGTTTTCTCGATGTTCTTCGGAATTATTGGTGTCCTCCCGTAAAATCTATGCGGCCGTCATATTTTGAATTTCACATTGGCAAGAATATTTGAATACACACACACAATTTTACAAACTTGGGATTCTTTATTCGAGATTACTACTTCTGGGTTGTAACGCCCAATAGTTTGGTAGTAATCCTCCAACGGTTAGGAGAATCGTATCGCCTCCATCTTCGTGATCAGGGTGTAAGCCGGCTAAGAAGCCCTGCTTGTCACTGACTTCTTTCTGGACTTTCCTTGGATCTGAAACTAGAGGCGATATGTTCCTCCGCAACGTCGGTAAACTTCACGAACTACACGACATTATAACCCAGAAGATCGCACCCCTCGTGGTCACCGCTTTGAGAACCTTAAATGTGAAATAACGAATTAGCGAACGCTGCTCGAGTCGTTTTCATATTTACGGTGGCTTTGGCGGGTTTCTCATATTGATCGGCAGCCGTGTTACGAAGGAAAATTCAGGAAACTTGTCTTAGAGCACGGATTGGTTTAAGATGAACTTTCATTCATACTGTCCGAAACTTTTGGGGCCTTGGGCTAAAAACAGGATAATTGCGTTTACTGGCAAAACAAATGTTAACGCTATTTTCGAATTAATAGAAATCTACTCATTTTTCATTACAGAGAAGGAGAGTTGAATTTTCAGTTCGTAGACTGTTATTCAGGTTGAGACATGTTCACGTTTAATCCTTCATATTTCAAATAGGTGGTCTATTATTTTAACTGGTGAAAACAATGTGTACAATGCACTACCTGGTCTTTCGAAATATTAAAAAAAGTAAAAAATAAAGCTATCCTTGTACCAGGATGTGGATGCCCATAGGGTTGCGAGACGTTGAGGGTCCCACACTATCTAGACCAATGTTCCGCAGCCGGTGTGACGCGAACTTTTCCTATTGTAAGATATTAATTGTCGAATTTTATTCGTTTTATTCTATCCCAGTTACCGTGTATCATATGCTTGTATTTTATTCTCAGCCACTGCACTGATTAAATAAGATGATGCTTGTTTATTCTTTATTACATGCTGTGATTTTTTATGTACAGTAATGTTATATTCTAAGAAATTAAACGTAAATTATTTACTCACAATTGTTGTTATATCATAGTTTTCATTATTGATTTATTTTTATTTTTCTCGCATCTGCGCAGCTTCTTTGATATGCTTGCCGCATGTTCTGTGTACGTGCTTTTCCCTAAAACTGCAGGGATTAGCATGGGTTTTCCTGTAGTTTATAACGCTGTTTTTGTATTTGTCCCTGTTTGTTAGAAGTTAGAGCTTCTTCAAATTTATGACTTTCTTCTTGTAACGATGTACCCACCGATTGTTGGACTTCATTTAAAATTATAAATATTTAAAAAATAAGTCGATATAGTGTCACTTCTTCCGTTTGAAGAGTAGAGATCCCGCGTTTTACAATTGTTTCAGTTCTATCACAGCTGTGCTCTGAAGTAGTTTGCAAATTTTGGTTGCTAGTTAGAGAATTACAGATGGGTCGTTTGAGATGTCCCCGACTGTATGGCCACTTGCTAACGGCAGTAAAGTGGTGATGGACACAAAGAACATTTAGAAATGCTGCAGCAGAAATTCAACAAGTATTTTGGAGAGAGTGTACAAGATTCCGACTGGGTTCGTGATCCATTTGTTGTGAAATCAGAACATCTTCCGATTAATATACAAGAGGAAGTAGCAGATTTAAAAGCAGAACATTGGAAATAAAACTTCTCGAAGTGCCTTTGGATACGTTATGGTTGGCAATAAGGAGTGGATACCCGGCTATCTCTGAGGTGGCAGTTAGCAATCTGAACGGCGTCTTCAGTAGACCTCAACAAGTTACAATATTAATACAACGGAAGAGATTATCGCGTTTATATACCTTATATCTGCTTTCGTTATTTTAAGTCCGAAAAAAGCTTCATTACAAGCACGTGACAACAATTTGATCCGAAACATATCCTTAATTTCAATTCTCCGCTACATCTGCCGAGGCAAAATTCGACAAAAATTTGGACCTCTATATAACATGACCACAATACAACCAGATTCTAACCAGTCATTTACATGCGAGGTAAATTAACTACAGGTCTCATTATCGTGAGCTAATTGTAGTGCTATTGCAGATTGCTCCACTATGCTTCGGGTTGCATGGCTTTGGACGCATATTTAAACACACTACAATTCCTAAGTTTCACTTTGATTTAAGCAATGCATTTTGCCTTGTTCCACATTCTGAGCTTCTTGGTCACCTTACTTGTTTAGACTTTCTGATAGCTATGCAAACCTGTTTTCTCAGTTACCTATACAACAGGAAATCTTAGTTTTGGGTTTCAGATACTATTTTTTCGCCTTTTGAAATTAACTTCAGTGTTCCTCAGGGATCTGTTCTGTTACCTTACTTTTCAAGGGTTTTGATGGTGTGTGATGCAATTCCTCAAGCTAAAAATCTACATTTTGCTGACAATATTGTTACCTAAGATTTGAGGCTTTCACGGCGGTGACTATGAAGAAAGCAGTTTTCTGGGATTTGGAACACGGTGCCAAATCCCAGAAAACTGCTTTCTTCAATATTGTTATGATTTAGGGGTGATTATAGACGGGGTTTTGTTTGGTGCTTGGATTTATTGACCACCTATATGCACCATTCGAAACTACTAGCAGTTACAACGCTCTCTCAGATTTCCAAATTTCACAAACCACCACAGCACCTGCAAAGTCTTTTCCAGCCTGTTGCTTCTTCACCGTATGTTCCCTGATGACTACTAACAGCGGATATTTTTCAGCTTCACGCTCTCAGATACCTTAATCACAGCCGTCCGTGCAGAAGTCTTGTCAGCTGTCAACTCAAATGTAGGTCCTTTTCCTCTTTTCAGCCCCTCTTGCAGAGTTTAACTGAACTGGCTGCCCCAGTTCTTTGTATATACCGTATTTACGCATGTATAGGCCGCACAATTTTTGCCAAAAATTCAAGAGGAAAACTGGGGTGCGGCTTATATTCGAAATATTCGAAATCACACTTCATTTTAAAAAAAATATATTCATAATTAGTAATACAGAGTGTTCTACTCCTGAAATAATATTCCAAGAAAATTATTTTTTCTATATTTTCTGTCTGAAAATTGTGCTGCGGCCTATACACGCAGGCGGCCTATACATGCGTAAATACGGTAACTCCTCTGCGCGCACCGTTTCCGCCGTTGCATGTACAGTCATTGCAGCTGGGACGTGTTTATCAGAAGTTGCCAAGAAATTTTCTAATATAGCCAGCAATCTCACGATCATTACACAGCAACGGCCATTCACGCTATCATATTAAGATCTACCAAGCCATTAAATCTCCCGAAGACTGCAACCTAGACAGTCAGATACGCTATACAAAGTTGACGCACTGCAAACTAAGTGAAAGTCAGTATCAGCCAAACTAAAATTATATGCCTCATCAGGTAAACCACCGTACTGACCTACGGTCACCATTCTCATCCTTCACTAAGTTAAATCTGCGGTTCTCTAATATTCTTGTTCTTACTGTTCCTTGCACGCTCAACATTTTTTCGCTTGAATCCTGTAACAACAAGTTTCTCTTGTTTCTTTCGGTCTAATAATTGTGAGCATCTTATGGTTTATATTTCTTCAATTCATAATAACCTAGACTTTCTTTGGGGGGAAATCTTCTATTCTCTTTAATAGTTTCCCAAGCTTTATTAACATACATCTTAGTGTCTAAGTTTTCCAAAGCTGCGTACCTGTTTGAAATTTCAAAACCTTACTGCTACTTACTATCTACCTCGTTTAATATTTCGCTCTTAATAGAAAATATATTCTTATAGATAGCTTGTTAAAAGTCAACCAAATAACTGAAAACTCCTGTGAATACGAAAATGAATCTTCTGGTTCCATAAAATGGGGGGGGGGAGATTATCAAAGAAGATGAACAACTGCTGCGTCTCGAGGGATCTGTTCCCCAGGTGAATGCTGAGACCAGCCACGATAGTACGAGTAAGGTAGATATGGTTTGCTCTTCTGTAATCTATTAAACTTTATTTGTTGTAGCAGCCCGCGCTGGTTACAGATAACAAATTAAGGATACAAATTGCTTAATAACACATTTCAACTTCCCATATTTTGAGTGATATATATATAACTTTACAAACTTCCTAAGGAACTGAATATCAATCATTTAATAATACTGTTATACAACAATATATAGTGAATATAAAAGGCTGTTCTAATGTTTATTATCTATAGTAGCATAAAAGTAAACTTTCCTACGATGACGGGTACTGTTCTATGATTCAATTAAGAAGTTTTGTGTCTGCTACTCATACAGAAGTAGGGATTGTCACGTGTGGATTGAAACTTGTCAGTGACACATACTAGAGAGATAGCCTTATTTCACTGACTTCAAACTTGGAATAACTTGTTGTAAAACAATACAATCCACGCCTTTGTTTAGTTTTCCCTAACGAGAGAAGAGGATTTAAAACTTCAAATTTTGCACAGATTTAACTTTTAAAATGCTTAATCGTATCAAGCGACAGAGTAGTGGGCCGTTATGTTGGACTTGAACAATCAGTTCCCGTAGCATCACAAACCTGTAGCTCTGTCTTGCTTGAAACTACAAACAGCCACTCATCCACTGTCATATTTAAACCCTAGGGTAGTTGGAACTAATACATATTTATATCATTGGAACTTTTGGATTAAGAACGGTGGCGTGTCTACGAATGTGCAGTGTCGTAAAGGCTTGTATTGCTTGCATTCAGAGCAGGTGTTCAGCTTATTTCATGTTCCTATTTTTAATTTGCAGCCACATCCCGCCAGCAGGAGCCAGTATGAATGACTTGGCATCGAACACCAGAGGAACAGGAGTTTTCTTGCTGACACTGAACTGGTATTTGGACAGAAGAGAAACCAGCCCCACCTTGGTTTGCATCAATCCGAACCGCATCCCTGGAACCAATGTTTACATGTTGGTTAGTAAGTCGAGAAACAAAAATTCTATGTTTTAATCATTTTTATTTCTTTTCTCTTGGATGCACGAATGAAGAGGCGTTATACCAACTGAATGGCAACTTGGGGATTTATTGCTGGATTTTTTTAAGTGTGACATAAAAGTGTATTTTGGTAATTTTGAGCTCTATATTGGTCACATATATTATTGATTATAGACGGAGTTTGGATTGGTAGTTAGATTCATTAACACCATATGGAATCAACTAAGGAATACAGCACTATCCCTGACTTACACAATTTACGGTTCACCATTACACACGCACTAGGAATCTCCATCTTCACTAGTCTTATCCTGGTGACGGAATTAAAACAGTCTCTCGTGGCGCGAACCATATAGAAAACACCTCTTCTCTTAGAGTGTGTGTCTGTTGGTTCGTTGCTCAGCACTAAACATAGCGTGGATCAGATAGAAAACAATTCTCCCAATACATTTTCTATTGTTGAATCCACATATTTCGAGCGTTGCCTAGTATTTGGCCTACATATAACAATGTGTATGCTACATAAACTTTCAAATGATATGTGCTAAATTAAGTTGTCGTACTAACTGATATACAAATTTTGCAGTTGCAGAAAGGCTCTACAGATTCTGCGAACAAAATGAACGCATGTGGGGAATTACAGGAGAGCCTTCTTCAGCTGCAGTAAGTATACTACGTATATCTGACATAATATGACGCTCCAGTACAATAATTTATATAAGAAAGACCCTGTCCTTCAGTGTTTAAGTACGTTTCATTTCTGAAACTTTGGAATTTTCGTCTACATATGGTATACTAAGCAATGTTAAAAGTACTTTATAATAACCTTCATCGTTATTGAGGCATTTTTGTTTAAATCAAGAATTGTATAGCCAGAGAAAGAGTCGTTGCTGTAGAAAGGATCTGAAACAACATTCGTTTTCATGTAAAGGCCGCAAAACAGACAATGGAACGACGCCAGTTGTTAGGAAGCAAATTCTTAATAGATAAAAATAGACGTCCGCTGTTATGGAACGTCTCGGGAAACACGGATACACATGCAACCGAGAAACTGTAATCTCTGCGTGCTCAGTGCCGAGATGTTATAAACAAGGGAGAAGTTTAAAGCTTGGTTATTTCGTCTGTGAAGAAAAGAGTAGGAGTTTGAGCCAAATGGCCGCCAGCCTGGGAGCTAGACAGCTGAAAGTTCTGTGCAGGAGTCTGTGAAGAAAAGAGGCAGCTGGAAAGGAGCCGCCTTTCAGAGAAGACATCAGTACGGAAGCAGAGGATTAACCATTATTGGAGCCGTTACCATGCAACTACTAGTGAAGATACTGACGCCTGTAATAGACTTAGTGTGATTTGGTAAAGTCTGGAAATATGAGTTGGCTCTGTAATTAAGTGAAATTACGAATAGAGTGTTAAACTGATCAGTAAATCCAATATGCAATCCAATATCCTGTTTAGAGTCGCTACTACACGTGAAAATGTGCTAAACAACTACTCATCATACAAAAACTGGCAGAAAACGTGCAATCGGGATTTCATTAAGAGCCGTGCTCTGTATCCGATATATCTGTAAATTGACGTGTATTTAGCGAAATAATTAGAACTAATTACTTATTCTCTTCCGTGTGATTTGTGTATTGCAATTTTACAATAATAGATATGTACCTACAATAACAAATATCAGCTATAGAGTTTCAAAATGAAGATTGTTATGGTGTGGATACTATATAAAAGAATTCTTTTTCACTCTTCTTATGCTTTATGTGGACACAGACAGATATAAAGCAATGATACCCAATTGACTACACTTAAACTTTAACGCTTTGTTAATATTAAATTGTAATGAAATATCTTCCTCTGGATGAGGAATGAGTGTCAGACGTAAGTCAATTTGGAGCAAAAGAATTCGTAATTCAAAAGAGACGTTATAACCCAACAAAGATCAACAGGATCCATATATATATTAAGTATTGAAGGTAAAATCAGGTTTTTCAAATATAACGAAATTCAGGATTGACTGTAAATATCACTAGGAATATTATTAGCATATGCGACAGAAAATATCCTATGAATAAGTAAATTAAAAAAAAACTTAAATCTAAAGGACAATGAAAATTAGAGTCGGGTGTGCGTAAATAAAATACCGAACCAGAATATGCAATGAGCAACTAGAAATAAATGTGAGTTTATATGGAAATGAACAGAATCATTGTCTGTTATTATGGATTCTTAGAAGGCCATGGGTGCATTTCATAAGTCAAAAAGTCAAAACATTACACCATTATGTCATCCAGAGCACAGAAAGTGGGTAAACAATAGAATAAATGAACTCAGTAATCAGTCATTAATTGCTAGAATAACAATAGCAAATATCGTTCCTAAATGAAAAAAGCTCACTTGAATCAGCATTAGAAATGGAGCGACTGATGTTCTAGAAACAACGGGCTAATATCTGAATAAGAAGCGAAGATAATTATCACTTAATATGATCCCTGTACATTCAATAACACTTTTATCAAATACTTACTGATGGGTGGAACTTACCTATACAAATTCTGGGCCCCTCTCCGAAAGGAAGGTAGACATAATGGTGTCTCTTCTGCTTCTCTTCCTCACTGAACCGTTCGGGGTCAAACCTGTCAGGATCGGGGTAATATTTAGGGTCGTGGTGAAGACCAATCACGGGTATGACAACCCGGGTTCCTTTGTCCAGAACAATGTCTGTTTCAGGAATTTTGTACGGTTTCGAACACTCGCGGTCTAGCGATGTAACTGGCGGATATTTTCGAAGAGTTTCTGAAAAGGAAATATTTGTTTAATCTCAGATATTTGCATAGAGTTTGTGGTTCTATCGCCTAATTTCATCAATTCAGCAATCAATGTGTAGGTCACAGTTAAACTGAAGATAAATGTTAATGGCGTATTGCCAATTTCCTTGGGTATAATATTCCTAATCTTTTGTCTCTTTTCCTGCTCGCTTCGTTTTTATTGTTTCTTTTTCAGCATATTTTCTTCAGGGGCTAGGCTCAAACCTGTTCATATATGATCGAAAGTGGATCTAAACTGCGAACTGCATGCTTTGAACTACTTTCTGATTCCAAGAGTCATTATGTGAGGTCATTCGAAAATCTGTGTTCATATGTCAAGTGATTGACTTTGATGCAGAATTTCTGGGAAATTGACATTGAACTTAACGTGAAAAAGGTATATTATACGTCATGAATTTTTAGGACATATAACCGTTCCACTGCTATGCAAACTATTTAAATGTAATTAATTTTATTAATTAGAAATTGTAATTGTTCACAATGAGATGCACTGAACAAGTGTAGAGAGATATAGGTCTATTCTTGCATGTAAGAGTTAGCGTCTTCCCACACGTGCAGCAGAAAAAGGAAGACACACCTTCGCATGGTTCTTAGAAATTATACGTGACAGTGTAACTACGAAATCTTTTGTGAATTCAATACTCGACAACTTGTGCATGCCATAACTTAAAATATTGAAGTTTTAATGACCCAAGCCAAGCTTCACATTTGTCAAGATTCTGACCGGAAATACGTATGTTGGACCTCAGAAACCTAAACCCCTTGTAAACTTTAAACAGATTGGAGGAATAGCTAATTAAGAGACTCCTATTTTTTAAATTTGACCAGTCACTAAAAATTTATGGCGTGACAGAGCCGAGACGCTGGTGGAACATATTCTTGATGGTTCGAAGGGAAGTCAGTTGTCGAAGTTAGTAACACACCAGCCCTCGTAGAAATCAGATGTAAAAGTTACACGCCGGATCTTGTAGAGACAAGAAGTAAAAGTATAGCTGGTGTTAGTCAGTTGTACAGTATTAAGAAGTGACTAAATAAGTGTTTAATAATAATATATCTAAACTTTATATGTGTTTTGTAGTTTGTGTTCATTTCTTGCTTCTTCTAGTTGTGGCCCGTTCAAGGCTGTGAGATAAGAGAACCTAAGCTCTACCGAACCAACAAACCTCACCTCTTTATAAATCAAATAACCCTGAGATAAAATTTAGTACAAGAGAGAAGATAAAAATTTAGTTAAACAAAAGGTAGGTGAGAAGGCAGTTACGAAGTGGCGCTCATCAACGTTGGGTCAGTAGTGGAGACATCGAGAAACGGTTACAAATAAGTGGCGCCAAACGTAAGGGCTATAAAGTGGTTTGCTTATAGACATCTGTTGTTAATTACCTTCCGCCGTTTCTTCTTGTGTACTTGTGATTGGCATACTATACTATACTTTCATCAGCTTACTCAATGTTATGTAGTAAAGAATAAATAAGTGTAACATGACTGAACTAATGTGAATTACATGTATTGAAGTAATAATGATGTCACGTGTGTCCATGCACAGGGTAAGTGAGGGACCTGTCGCACACTTTGACAGTTAAGTGATGTTTCTTCGAATACAATTGGCGAGCGTCGTCAGAGGGTAATTGGTCACTAGTCACAAAATATGCCTATGTATTTGATTTTGAATTTTCAAGCCGTTAAATGCACTTGAAGTGAATGTCACGGAATTGATGTGAGACATGTTGTTCGTAAATTATTTGTCCAGCAACATTAATTGCTGTTTCCCATCATGATTTTATGGATGACGAAACAAATCAAATCGCTATGTCAGCAAGACATGAAATGTTTTGCAGTGGACGCTGATTTGAAAAGAAATGTAATGATGACAGAATTCATTCACAGGAACCTTACTATGAAAAATTATGCGAGTTCTTATCAGCCATCTCCAATGTTCACAGGCAGTGCACTGTAGTCCTTACGTCCGCACGCAGTGTCTGCAAAGGCACGGTAACAGACTGAGCCACGTCTAAGCGGATGGTCCCATAAAATCATCGATTTGAGTTCGTTTTAGAGCACATTCGTAAACACCTTACTTCACTCGCAGTTTAAGTTGGCAAAAAACTCTTTTTGAGGGATTTATATTTTGAAGAGGAAGGGATTCCAAATCTTGAGTTACTCAGCACAAAATTACAGAATAGGAACTACACAAGTAGTAGCACGATTGTCTTATCAACATTCACAAAATAAAGAAAAAATAATGAAAGAAAAGACTGCTAACTCCTACGTGACCTACTAAGGTAGGAAGACGCAAAAAGTGAACGTGTCTTTGATGGCAGGTGCCAGTATTAGAGAGTAGCATGTACCTAAGGCTCACACTGAATGATGCGGTACGGCTGACCGGCTTGCTCACCTAGTCTAGTTGCAAGAGCTCCTTATTCTTGGTGCGCTACATGCAGGTGGTCGTCTGTTATTTAAGGGAGACAAGAAACTGCAGCTTATCTAAATGTCTTGATGCGTTATAATAAGGTATTACCATAATTATGTAACATTTTGGTTGGTCCTCGATGGATAATGTCATGTTTATTGGTGTACACAATACACAGAGTATTTTCTTACACGAAATATAAATTTTTAATTTAAACCAAGAGCGCTAACATTAGAGATATCTATATTTAGGTTCTATTCTAGTATGCATTCACCTAGAATTCAAAGGATTTTCTGCGAAAGAAGAAAGAATTTTGGTTCTTGTATTACTCATAATGACGCGATATTAATCTGCCACTATTCAAACATTCTATTCCCCCAACGTTTGTAGACGTACTAATGCAGAATATTATTTACTTTTATAAACTCTACTATTTATTTGATCGACTTTAAAACGTTGGAATTTCGTCAGAGACAGGCAGAGTATCACTCTTCATGAAGTTTCTTCCCATGTTCCCGTGGTTTCATGAGTTGGTCATATTCAGGGTACGGTGTTATTTCCTGCATGAGGCTGCAGTATCGCGTAAATGCACATCTTAATGAAACTTCATATATGTTGTTTTTAATTATTTCGGGGTGTATTAATTTGTTTTACTCACTACAAACATGTCTCTAAAAATGCCATATATGGTGGCGTTATTTTGTACATCTACCATATGACAGTAAAAGTTATACAAAACATAGTGAAGTATGGCAAATATAAGTATAATTTCGTAAAGTCTGATCAAAAAACGTTACTCTTCCTATCGTCATGGCGACGTTAGCTGTTGAATAAATAGCAAGTCATCTGTTGGTGTTTCCGCTCTGTCATAAGCTTAATGGGGCTAGGAAGGAGAGGGGGACTCTTATATATAAGATTTCATCCACTAATAATAATTAAAAAATTGATATTTTTAATGTTGATCTATTTATCTGATTATTCAGTTTCAGTCTTATTCAACAGACGAACAGTAAGTATATTCGTTAACGGTTTTACTTGCAAAGTTCAGATGTAGCTGTTTCGATCATGCTTCTCACGCCGGTTGAATTGTTACCGTGAAAAGAACCTTCTGCCCTATATCCGTTAAACAGTAGACGGGTCACGGTGGTGCAGAGAACAATTTCAACTCTCATCTCGGGGATCGGTTCCTGGTAATACAGTCCGTGCCATCACTTCAGTGTGGGAAAGGGCGACGCTTGTAAAACTAACTTATAATACGACACACAGACAACAGTAGGAGAGAATGTCGTGCCGTTTCTCCTACCTGATACAACTTTGTCCAAGTAGCTCATCTCCTGGACGGCTTCGTATGAGAGTTTCCCGTCGTGTTTCTCCAGCACCGTGTCGACCTCGGTGCGCAGGCGCTCCTGTATGTCTGGGTTTACTGAAAGCTCGTACAGGCAAAACATCATGGTAGTCGAGGATGTCTCGAAACCCGCAAGGAAGAAGACAAAAGCTTGGGCAGCCAGGGAGTTCATTGACAGACCTGTAGAATGGTACATGCTTGTACAGTCCAGAAACTAACTATCAGCCAAGCGGCTAAGAGACATTATTGGAATATTAAGCTCTCCATTGTAACACATAGAAGAGAGAAAATGATATATATACAGGATGTTCCAGGAGGAATGTGCCAAACTTCGGGAGGGTCTTCCTTATGTTAAAGTATGCCGATATAACCCAAAACACCTATGTCCAAAGTTGAACGGTTACGGAGATAATGGCCAGAGAAGTGTGAAACTTTGACCGGTGTTACACACTTGTTGATTACCAAATACATATTAAAACTGGTAGGAATATGTGGTTTCTGTAATGTTAATAATGTACGTAACATCAAACTAACTTGTGAGTCACATGAAGCCATTAAATTTAACAACAAAGAACTCGCACGCCATGTCAAATTTGTCGTTAAGGGTTCCAAGCACTATACATGACACATGAATGGCAAGCCCTGACGTAACTTTGGTGACTGCGCGTTCTGGTGTGCGGGTGTATCGGGCTAACGTGAGCTGCCATCACCACACTCAAGGACAAACACAGATAAGAGTAGCCAGCTGACATGTACAGTGCGTGGACCCGCCATAACGCCACACTTTTCTCGAGCCATTATCTCCGTAACCGTTCAACTTTGGACATAGGTGTTTTGGGTTGTATCGGCATATTATAACATAAGGAACACCCTCCCGAAGTTTGTCACATTCCTCCTGGGACACTCTGTATATACAGGGTGATTCACGAAGTTTTACCCCGGCTTATGGTACATATTCCTGGGATTATTTCCTGCAAAATTTCCTTACAAATTTTGAATTGTTTCATTTTGGTCCGTTACACTATCAATCACCAATTATCAATAGAACCTCCGTCGAGTGTAACAATATATATTCTTGTCACCATTTTCTCACATTTGCCTTACATGTTTCGGCTCACAAAGAGCCATCATCAGAGGCATCCACAACAAAAACATGGAAACACTTGCACTGCTCAACAATCACAATATACAGTTTTTTTGTGAAAGATGTTACACGTATCGGAGCGTAAAACACAACAACATCCAGTACCCCGAGTGCTGGTATCCCATTTGCATTTAAAATATCACCCACAAAGCGGGTCGTTAATGTTAAAATTAAAGTTAAAACCGTCCAAGTAAAATATTCAGGTTCCTCTTTGTGGATAGTCCCAATGGGGGAGGCGTCAGCACGAGGTTGTGTGGGCTTGTGGTCGGTTGTGTCCGACGCGTAGTGTATTGTGCTTTGTGAGCCGAAACATGTAAGGCAAATGTGAGAAAATGGTGACAAGAATATATATTGTTACACTCGACGGAGGTTCTATTGATAATTGGTTTCCTTATAAACTTTTGGTCGATTTTCAATAGTTACGGAGCAACAATAGATTTTCAAACGCATCATTGTGAATGCAGCGCTATGCTTCAGCGTGGGCGACCATACGTTCCAGTCAGCTATGTCAGCAGATAAGGTAGACCGGTATGAATATTGCGCGTAGGTAGATAGGCAGAGCGGTTCATACGCGTGCGACGCATTGTGTTGACGTGCAGGGAGACATTTTTGAAAATCTTAGCAAATCCAGTCGTCTTCTAAAGCACTTCACTTTAAAGGAAACAGATTGATAGAAGGGTGTGATATGCGACCATTGGTATGTTTACAGAATGGAATGCTGAAAATAATATAATTTTGTAACATAAAATCGATGAAAAATGTTGCACAAAGCAAAATTAAGAAATTGAAAAAAAAATGGTTTTAGAATGCTTCTTTCCTAAAACATTAACGATTTAAAAAGTGTTTGTATTGTATTTCTAATTTGTTTTGACTGAAAATCGAAGAAAAAAAGATTTTTCGACAGTTTTCAAATTACTGTATCTCTTTAATTATGAGTCGGATACCATTAGTATATTAACATTTTTGTTCCAAATTACCTCAGGAATACCCTCCCTAAGTGGGGGTAAAACTTCGCGAATCACTCTGTATAGCTTTAGCACCTAGAGCTGACAGTCCAGGAAAAGCTGCGCAGTGGCTGGGCAGGTCCATTAATGAAATTTGAGGGGTGTTGTTATTAGTCATTCGTCTGCATTCAGTGCGAGCGGACGTCCCAAGAGCATCCTTCCTTGTACAGTCAAGTTAAAATATTTTGACTCTAGGAGTTGTATTTGAGTGTATTATTCTCTAATTACTGTGTTAGTATTGTGACACGTTACCTTACGTCCATCGCCGCGCAACGGCTACAAAAGAAATTGTTGAGTTCCAACAGCGACAAATCGAATTCAAACAGACCGTTGCGAAGGAGCGTTCCCGAGGCAACGGTTTGCCGAACACGTGAGTTTGGAATTGGCACTTCCATGGTAACGCAAAGAACAGGGAGCCGTTGTGTAGGTAGACAATGCAGAAGCAACGAACGCGTCTCCCCTGAAATGAACTACAGAGAGTTCGTTGCACCCGTTACGTAACAGCGGACAGTAGAAACGAAACAGTGAGGAATAGTGTCTGGTATGCAGTCCGCAGAACACCTACATAAGCCGAGAGCTACAGAGACAGAAGACAGCAACAAGACAGCAAGAAGTCAGTATTGGGAGAGCCATCGCCGAAGGCAGTTGAGATTGTAACTGTCCAGCTTATGGCATGGTCAAGTGATTTTTTGTGTATGGTTAGGGTTCTGTGAAATTCCTCACTTTCTTCTCACAATTTTAGATTCCACCCCTGAGACTCGCAGCAAGTGGCTTGGGTCAAGCTTGAAGCCAGCTGCCCATCCGTAAATCAGCCAAGTTAATGCGTAACACAAGGCCGAGTTCTTTAGAAATTCTAAACTTGACAGGGGAAGTCACAATTTTAGCAGCGTCGTTTTCTGCTACCCCAAAATCCGTGTTTGACAGCCACGCAGCAGGTGGCAAAGTTCACCCCTAAACTTTACACTCGTGGATATTGGCTTTTCTAATTGGAGGAGAAAGTTAAGCAACCTCCCAGGCTGCCTGGTCCAGCCAATCATAATCTGAAGTGGGAGGTCCTTTGCCCGAATTTTGGGTTACCAGGGCTAATATTTACCATTCAGAGGGTGCTTGGCAAGGAGGACTCTGAAATTTACGTTCACCGGGGGTACACGTGTTCTGATCCCTGTAAACACCCCCTGTGGTGACTATTAACGTGTGTGTCTTAGTAAACAGTAAGGAAGCTACATCCACTGATCTGCGAAGTGTGTCACTACGGTGCAGTTACCAGTTAAATAGTGCAGATTTAATAAAGACTTCAAACAGTTAATTGGTGTTGAGTGTGACTTTCCTACTCCTAATGCCCCATTAATCACCTAAGTCGTGGCCAGTCAACACGGCCTGAGAGGAGTTGGATTTCTCTACCGGAGCTAGTAGAACCAAAGAACGGTTACAAGATCCAACCACGGCAAAGATAGTTGAGACGTCGCATTGAAGTATTGGGCCAGAAGTCAAGTGGTGACAGTGAAAATATTCCATTTTATTGTTAATTTTTATTCGTTGATTTTCTTTTTTGTTTATATATTTGTACATTTTTTCTGTCTCCTTTAACATGCCACCTAAACTAAGTAAATTGAGTGGAAAAGTGTTGAATTCACAATCAAGAGAAATTCTTAGTAAGGTATATAAGTATATGAAAGAGGGTGGGCCAACAATTACAGTGAAGAACATAGGAATGGAAGTAGCAAAGGCAACAGGTGTATCGGAAAGTAGTGTCAGAAGAATAACAAGAGAAACAAAAAATATCGGAACTGGGGCTTCCACTTCCTTTTCGACATCCCATAAAAAAGACCTAGGAAATCTTCACTAGCCACTTTGGACGACTTTAACGAATCTGTAGTGCGAAGAACAATTAATGACTTCTACATAGTCGAAAAACGGAGACCTACCCTGAAAAAAGTTCACGAAAAGTTGAAAAAAAACGTTAGAGTTTCAGGGATGCATCTCCACATTAAAGAAAATTATTTTGAAACTGGGGTTCCGCTGGAAGAAAAAAAATAATCAGACATTGCCGGTGTTGCCCCTTTAGAATAGACCCGTGTAATATGTAAGTAAACTCTTCATGTATATAACAGTGAACGTGTATAAGTGTACAGTGCATAACAGTCCGCCATTCGGCACTTCAAACTTAACATCGGATTTGTGAACATGAACTAGAATAAACCACCATCACCATGCAAGACAATGAGGTAAGAAGTTACTTCCTTTTGAGAACGCCTGTACTGCATTCCCCGCCACACTTGTCGGCATGCGGGAGCTCTTTTTGAAGTATAAATATATTTCGTTGGGCCGCAATTGTACAGAGGGCACAAACACTAGTGCACATTATATTCTACGAGCATTTTACCTGTTACTGAACTATAAATGCTATGGTCTGTCGAAAAGTTTTCATTTTTCTGTCGGTTGTATGTAGTATCAGTGTGTGCTCTGCACTCTTTGTTACATAAGAAAAATTTTTATTGTAGTATTTACCGAAAGAGTAATGTTGAAAGTGTAAGATATTAAAACACATGAGAAGTTAACTAACGTAACGACTTTAATTAAAAATCCTAACACAATTAAATATTTTAATGATGAAGTGAAAGAAGATAAGTCTGACAGGGGATGTAGCGTACATGGGAGAAAGAAGGGACGCTCAATGGAATTGCATAAGAATGCCAGAAATAATGAAGCCACTTGAAGACCGAGACGTTTGGTGGAGGATAAGATTAAAATGAATCTAGAGTATAGGTTGGCATATTAGATATTGGATTTACCTATTTAGGACAGGGTACAGTGGAAGGTGATTTGAAAGCGGTAATGGGATTTCGGTTTCCATAACATTTTTGGAAATTCTTGAGTTTCTGCTAGACTGTTAGCTTCTCAGGAAGAATTTGGCTGCATGGAGTTATAAAAATTGACCACTATCAGCAAATAAAATTACGAGTTAAATTGACGACGGTAGAAGGAATTGAACCAATTAAAGTAGGCGTGTACCTGGGAACTCCGTTACATCCCCAGAGCACTGCAGACATTTGCATTGGAATTGTACCTTTACTGCTATGTAGTCATTCTCTCTATGTCGGCGACAAGTTTAAATGAAATAAAGAGTCAGAATATTCGTGTTAACGGCGTCATTTCTGCCAATTTATGTTACAAAATTAATTAAAAGAATTAAGTGAACTCACTGAAGTAACTAAACCAAAATAAGTGAAGCAGTTAATAAAAGTTGAATTGAAATAGCTGAAGTAAGACAAGTTCGGAACTAACCAAGTGCAGTCCTTCACAAAGCAACAGATACGGCTGTATATGTGGTGGTTAACACCACATATACACGGTGCCAAATCCCAGAAGACTGCATTCTTCATTGTCACTGCCGTGAAAGAGTCAAATCTTACAACAGATACCCAGCTTGTCAGTAAATCCACTGTAATAAAATTTGAAGCTGTTTTATAATTTTGCTACGTCTAACTAAATACTGAGCCAACTCGATCCAGTTCACGCCCTCCAAATCTCTTTCTCTGAGGTTGGTTTTAATGATACCCCCATTCACGCATCAGTAGCGGGTTGTTTATTCTCTTGAATTTTGTTTTATTAAAGTAGCCCCTTTGTAAGAAGAGCATTTGAAGGTTATGTGGTGAGGACGCCAAAGTGAATTAGGTGCTAACGCTTGAGGCTTACGTAAATTGAATATATTAGTATTAAGTCCAGTTTCGTGAAAGTAAATACACATAGAAGCTAAATTTATAAGGGACACTGTCTATATGAGTGTGTACATACCATCTGCTGTTTCACCAATTCCACTGAATTCTTCGTCACTTCTGTCCTCAGCTCCCTGTTCGGAGTCCAAGCTGCCCTTCTGCTTAAGCTGTATCAACAGTTGCATGAAATCATTGCGCTTCACGTTATTCGTTTCGCGATATTGAACTGTTTCCTCTACCATTTTGCGGAAATATTTAGAAACGTCCGAATCGAATATAGATAATTTTAGCTTGTCTAACACAACGGGTGCTGCAGTTGATAACATTCCAATGATTATTCGTTTGAGTGAGGGTTTGAAAAATTTTCTTCCCCACTGTCTGAATTCCGCGTTTTCATTCTTCAGGCAATTGCACTCGATACCGAAAGCACAGGACGAAATTACGTCCGTGCTGAACCTAGCCAAAATGTCCTTGACCTCAATAACCTCTCCCCTTCCCGCAATATTTTCCAAGCAAAGTTTAAGTTCGTCTCCACATTCTACAAGTCTCTGGAACATCATTTTCAACTTCCCGGATGTGAAAGTTGGGCTCAGCTTGATCCTAAGGTTTCTCCATCGCTTTCCGGGTAATGAAAATAAATGCCCCGACAGAGGTTCTATTTCTTCATTCATATAGACACCACGATCATGAAAAGTAGAGAAATCCTTAACCAGAACATCCTTAATTAAATCAGGGTCTCGGAGAAATAATTTCGGTCTGCTGATTATATACATTCCTCCATATCTGTGCCCTTCAAGATCATTGTAAAGTTTCCTGTTTACATATCCAATATTTCTCCGTCCCAAAGTCGCCTCCCCGACATTTCCGAATGGGAAAGACGGTTCCACATACGGTATATCACGTTTCTTCCAGTAAGAGAATGACCACTTGAAATAGGCGTAAACCACTGAGAGGACAGAAGCCACCAGGATCCCCACATCCAGAAGCAGTGACTCAAACAGCAACCCCATACTTGTCAGTATCACTCTGCTGAACGTGTGAAGGTCCGGCCTGTTGAAAAATTCATTACAATTCAGATTAGAACAGTCGACTGTAAATACACTGAAACAAAACTGAGATATATACAACTGTATACGAAAACAGTGAGTACATATCGTCGTCGTAATATATCAGAAAATACGGATATTATTATAAGAACATACATGAACAATTCGGGAAATAATTATATACTGTTGAGTGCCTGAACTATAAGTAAAGTGAAATAATTAATTTTGGTTTATACTGGTGCACCAGTGCTCCTACTTCATATGAGGCTCAAAAATTAACTTAAGAGACTCATCCGAACCTAGTAAAGTCGCACAAATTTAGGCCGTAATATCGTTATATTTTAATTAAATGCAGAGGTTTGTAACATTTTACATTTCTCCCCTTTTCGAACTTCTTAAATAGTGAAATATGTTCCTTTCCCGGAAATATCAACGTCCTTGTCATTTTCTATCAAATACTTTTACTACTATCTCTTTATCCTTTGTAAGACCTGAATACGCAGTTATACTCTCGAATAAATTATACCGGAATTTCAAAAAAAGAAAGAATAATATATTGTTTTAAAACAACATATTTAATACTCCTATAGAAATACATGGTAACATTTTATGACGAAGAGGATTAGGCTATACACTTAATCTAATGCTCGCAGCCAAAAATTTTGTTTCAATCCTTTCGAGTTTAGATTAATAAGTCAATGTAACCGAGATCCAGGAGGGGTAGAAGAGCACATAAGATTAGATCGCACTAGGACGTGTTATACAGAAACACGAGAATATCAGGACCCAAAGTAGAAAATATAATGTAAAACATCAAGGAATACAATTTTAAACAACAAAAATAAAATACGTAATTAACACGTTTGTAAAAATTAAGACAGTATCCAACAAGGTTAAGTGATATTTAACCCACTGGGACCACCGTACTTGGTTCCTACATACTTTATAATTAAAAGTGATACAGTCAGTCTCTCGAGGGGAGGATACAGCAGTTATATTACGGAAATAAAATTCGTATGATTATACAAACGCAAATCCTGCACAGAGTCCGTGTCACATTATAATAGCGATGATAATCATGATGATGATATACTAATAACAAAGAACATGAACGT
>NW_019725472.1:277084-319800 GCF_002891405.2 Cryptotermes secundus | reverse complement strand
GTCAAATGGGAAAGCTATCATGTGCAATTCGTATGCTTCTGCTTCAACACAACCGATACAGAAATACTGCACTTGCAGTAATCAGGAAAGCGTTTAATGGGTCAGAACTTGTTTATGAAATTACTGTTCGTACAAAAACCGTGTTAATCTCCTGCACTTCCATCGAAATGTGTGCATATACCAGAACACAAAACTGAGTTGCGATTAATTTATGAAGCCAGCGACAAAATAAAGCTACTGAACTACAAATTACATGTATCAAATCTGACCTTTTGTAGCATCGGCGGACGCTGAAGCGACGACAACTGTTGAATTGAAGGTCTCCACAGTTGAGGTGTTGACAAACACGAAGATAAATGTTATTATGATGACACGCACACGACATTGATCAATTTCATTTGGATGCATGTTGGCACACACTTGCGTCCATATACAGTTCAAACACTGGCTCGAACTTTTAACTATTACACTACACGAATTTACATTAACCTTACTTCACATTAAGGAAGCTAACACTTAAAGAATTACTTTCAAAAACTCGGAAATCTGTACGAGTAAACTGTGTATACTAGTAAACACCAATGAAACTAACGGTTATCACTCCGACATATTGAAAATTACACATTTAACTTTGATGTATATATCACTTATACAGTTAAAACGAGGAGTCAGTACAGTTTCCGGTTTCTATATACGGAATGTGTACCAAAGAACTTGGCGCCTTTTTTGCGCCCCTAGGCGCCTTTTTCTGCACGCCTACGATTGAGGCAGAATTCGTTCCCACGTGTTGAACAGTTGCACAATGAAGACAGCGAGCAGGCAGGCAGCAACAAGAGATGTGCGCACCACGCCACGTCAGCAAACGTTGTGAGGGCGCGAAGAGCAGGACACTGCGCTAGGACACCGCGCACTGGGCGCGCTGTATCCCGCCTTCGCTGCACTGGCGGGAGTGCGTCCAATCAGCGCTCCCTTGCATCGAACCCAGTTAACATTTACATTTGTCCAGCAAGAATAACACTTTCGGATAGCACGAACGCTGGGATTATGGGTTTTAATCTCATTAGGGTGTGTCACTGTCCATGTACACTTTCAGTCTATAACCTTGAAGGTGAAGGCAGCTGGGTTCGAGGTTCAGGTACAAACGATTTCGGAAAATCCTGAACAGATGCACTTATTCTGGGCCAAGATGTCTGCACCTTTCCTTTGTCTGTAAAGCTGAAATTCGGTACAGTGCTATAAAAAGAATGAAGCACGTTATTTTCTACAAAACTTTCAATCGTGAATAGAATAAAAAATAGCATGATACAACAGTATCAATACGTGAAACAAGTGCCAGACGCCGAAATAGGCAAACATCAATTTCCTCTAAACCTACGTGTCCCAACGATTATATTTTTCTACAATTGTTGAAACCTTAAAAAAAAAAACAACTCAAACTCCGTGGCCTGTAGTCCGCAAGCGAACTATACCGACCGAGCGATCGCTGCATGTCCGCTAAGTTAGTGTCAATTTTAGCGGATAGAGGGTGTCACATGGTCAGCGCAACGGATCCCCACGGCCGTTAATCTCGGTTTTCTAGACCGGAGCCGCTAGTTCCTTGAAATAGCTCCTCAGTTATCCTCACGAGGCTGAGTGGACCCCGTTCCAGACCCATTACTTCTGAGAAAATTTGGTAGGGCCGAGACTCGAATCCAGAACCTCTGGATCTGTAGCCAGGAACTCTGACCACTAGACCACAGAGGCGGTCCTGTTGAAACCTTAACAAGCGTTAAATTGGGCCTACATATCCAGCTTTACCACATTCCGTTTTGTTATATGGATGATTTAACTACAATTCTAATAACTGCAAAAATACAAGCTTCAGAAACGCATTGGAAAGGACGTGGCTCGGTAGAATTGTGACCTAATTTGAGGTACTACCCAGGGTTTTGTCTGGAGGGACTTAGGAAAAGAACTGCTTCTTTTCATTTTAGCTGGTCTATGAATCGAAGTATAAAACTGGGATATCCAGAATATGGAGCAAGAGTACCACTGATCCACTACAACGTTCGGAATGTTCAATAAATTATGACAATTTCTTAATAACTCAGACACACATAAGTTTCGATGTTGCTGGCTACTTGTTGAGAATAATTTCATATGTTTTGCAAAAATCTCTATCAAAGCCTCGAAATGTAAGACAAAACACGAGTTATCTGAAAGATATTTTAAAGCTAAATGTTCTAATTAATGTTGGCCAACGAATCAAAGAAAGCAAAATTTATTAAAACAATATTTCCTCGGTGTTCATCAAAGCGTCATAATTTAACAGCTGGTTATAATAATAAATGTTTGCATCCCTCAATCAGAATCCATTGACGCCGGTAAACATTGGGCGCACTGAAGTGATATGTACTGCGGCACGAGTTTGGCAGATTTCCGGAAGAGTGCGCTGCCTTCATCCACAGGGTCAGATATATGCTCGTCGCTCCCACAGCATTTGCGCACAGGTTCGCTCTAAACTTCCGTGAACTTCTACAGGGCTACACGTCGTTGCACTTCAGAAGATAATGTTCTTCACAGGTGCGCTGGGAGAGCCTCAGGCTACACTCACACACGGAGCTGAGCCCTTCTGGAGCCACTCAAGAACTTCCCAGCATCTTATGGAACCTGAAGGTTAATTACCGTGTTCTCAAGAGCCCTCCACTGGCCCCTATCCTGAGCCAGATCAATCCAATCAATACAATCCCATCGTATTTATCTAAGGTCCATTTTAACATTGTACACCCACCTACGTCTTGGTCTTCTTCCTTCTGGCTTTCCCACCAATATCCTATATGCATTCCTATTCTCCCCCATTCGTGCTACATGCCCTGCCCACCTCATCCTCCTTGACTTGATCACTCTAATTATACTTCTAGAAGAGTACAAGTTATGAAGCTCCTCATTATGCAGTTTTCTGCAACCTCCTGTCACTTAATTTCTCTTCGGTCCAAATATTTTCCTCTCAAACACCCTCAGTCTATGTTCCTCCCTTAATGTCAGAGACCAGATTCACACCCATACGAGGCTTCTTGTGATATTCCGTAACAAGCTTATTTTTACACTGTGGATTTGCTAGCCCCACGCCCAACCCCCAAGCTGGTGGACCGCCCCTTGTCTGCCCTCCATATCTGGAGGCCGTCTACTCTGTCCGCAACCTGAGGACGCGCCATGCCGTGGTGACGAGGGACACACCCAACCTCAGACTTAACTCAGTGAATTACTGATATAATTACCCGCGTATAACTTCCCTTTGCGGAGTGTGGGCTGATCCTGTGCGTGTAGCCTCCAGGCTGTCTCCCGTAAGAGGTCTCAGCTGTGATAACACAGCCTGACACTCAATCGGGAAGCTAATAGCTACCTAGCTACCGAACAATTGACTGTCTCTCGAGTAACCAAACATTTCCGTTCGTCGCCGGCTTTCCACCTAGGCGGCCCGGGTTCGACCATGGGTCATGTCATATGGGACTTGTGGTGGACAAATTGGCGCTGAGGCAGGTTTTCTCGTAGTACTTAGGTTTCCCCTGCCAATTCTCATTCCACCGACTGCTCCACACTCATCTATCACCCGGGGCTGCTACAATAGGCCAGCAGTGGCCGCAGTACCAAGTAGACTCAGTCTCACCCCATGAGAAACAAAAATAATAACCCAATAGGTCGCTACCATGTTCACAGTAGCTCTCCACTAGTCATTTAAACGTGGTGCACACCCTGACACACCAGTTACATAAGTAGATTGTATAGGGTTATGACGATGGAGTGAAACTCTCGGGGTTTCTGGGTTTGGGACTTTGTCCTGTATCCGATATTTTAAGAACACTAAAGATTACAATGTTTCGGAAGCTGGATCTGTTTGTGTCTTCAAGGAAGCGCGCGGGAGGCATCTACTCCCTTTGGTCCATCAGAAACAGCGCTCTATATAGACTCCTTACAACAGTTAAGTGTTTTTCCGAAAATTTTGAGTGTACCAGTGAGGGACACTTTGGGGGCAGGATATATTTACCCTAACATAATTAAGCATCCCAACTCCAAGAAAAATTTAAGGAGATACAGTGATTGAGGTTAACTCTTTCTGACGGACCCAACAGAGTACATATCTCACAGCCCTTCATCTGTGTTCTTTAGAACACCGGACAATGGAGAAAGTACAAGAGGTCCGAAATCCCGATAGTTATTGAAGACCTATTTTAATATTATAATCCTATTTCCATATAATTCTCCGAACTAGTTTCTTCGTTCAGAATTTTCTAAAATATTATTTACTTTTTACGTATTTCTAATTTATTCTGGGCTTGCTACATTCAGCGCCCTCTCACGCTCTTTGATTTACAAACTGCTGCATCACGTGTCTTAGATTGAAATGTTTCCATCAGCACCCAGAGGCTAGCAACGCTTGCATTACTGCCGCATGGTCGCTCAGGTCAGGTCGATGACGAACAAAACCACGCGTGGTCAAACAGAAAATTTACGCGTTACAGCGGTGGGACATGGTTTAATTGTCATATAACAACATTTCAGATAGTCAAATGGGACATTTTCAGATTACAGTTTTAGATGAATGACAATCATACAGTGAGTTGTGTCGTGTTATCCACTGGACAAAGTAGGGTTACCATCACATATATCCCGTTTTGATCACAATGCGATAAGATGAAGGACAACTGTTAGTTTCCAGATAACCAATTCCCATTTCCATGGACAAAATGGGGGGAAATATTAAAAGCTATATTACATTGTGACTCGCTATGCTCGCGAGTAATGTGGACGCTGTGACAAGTCACGAGACAAGAAAATTTAAAATTTTTAATTTAAAAACTATAGCCAATAAATTAAAATACGACTACAGCCTATACACACTACGAGTAAATATACGGATCCTCACGCGCCGAAGCCTGGCGAGCAACTGAAGTAGTGTGGACGAAGATTTACGAGCACAAGAAAATGCCAGACTAGTCTCCCGACGAGCACATGCCTGGCGAGCACGAGCACGAGCACGAGCACGAGCACGAGTAATGTGGACGCGCCTTTATAGAGTAGGGTGTCCCGTTATAAAATCACTGGAGGTTCGGGTTTTACTTCAGGTGCCTAGCCACAGGCTGCATTATAAGAAAATACAAATATATGTGCCCCGCAATGAGCACAAGGTCTCGGGGCCACGCTAATCCCACATTCCATACTTTTAAAGTTATTTATTGAGTGCCGTGTGAAATCAATTGGAGTAGTACCAAGCATATTCACAAACGTCGGTCTTGAGGCTCCTATAGAGGTGACTACGAAGAGTACAGCTTTCTGATTTGTAAATCCTTCTATTTAGTAGAGCTGTGATGATTCGGAGGAATATATCGCCTCCATCTTCATGACAAAAAAGATATCCAAGAAAGAAACGAAGCCGAGCAAGCCAGTTTCTTGCTTCCATCTGTCCTCGACCCTGAAGATAGAGACTAAATATCCCTCAGAAACGTCAGCCTGTCTCCGGTATACATGCATTACAAGGCATTACATAATATTCTTTACAGTTTTCGTAAGGAATTCTTGATAATATTGGCCTAATTTTTCCAAAGAGTAGCTAATTATTAGAACATATTTTGGGAAGTTACTCTGTGGGCCACACGAAACAGACTGAACGGCAGCATGCGCATGCGCGTCGCGAGCTGTACAGCCCTGTCACAGAGTATAGAAGTTCGATTAAGATGGGGACTTCAACTGTGCAGAACAGCAGTTATTGCATCAACCTACTGCTACAGCATTCAACGCGCTTTTTGCACACATGTGAACTCGTATATTTATTTTGCGTATAATTCTCAGAACAAACAAATTTATCACTAACCGATCAGCCTCTCTATGGGGGACGGAGTGTGTTATCTATACGACACGAACTAAATTTTAAGCGTCATTCAGATGAATTCCATGTTCCAAAGCGTTAAACAGGAGAGGTAACATTCGGTACATGGCATTCAACGATTGATAAAATTGTAAGGCTTCGTATGCGAGACATTCAGGCTTTAACTGGTCAAATGGAAAAGACACAAAGACATGCATTCAAGTTGGAAACGTTTATATTACACCGTTTTATGAAAGCTTGTGTTTGTACCGTCAAATGAGGCAGCTACATGCTGCATGTGTTCAGAAATTCAGACGAAAGGGTTTTATCAACAGCGATCAGTGCGCGATAAACAAAACTCGTGATCAATTGGAGTTTGTAGTGAAAACAAGTCTGATCAACTGTGGGCAAAGAAAGAGGAAGCTTTGCGCCAAGAGCAGTTAGTAGACTAAAGGCCGCGCCATATCTTAAGCGGTTAATCGCTGGCTTCCCATTGCGGCGGCCCGGATTCGATCCCGGGTCTGGTCAAGTGGGATTTGTGGTGGACAAAGTGGCGCTGGGGTAGGTTTTTTCCGAGTACTTCGGTTTCCCCTGCCAATCTTCATTCCATCAGTTGCTCCACAATCACCCTCACCTATCTGGGGCTGGTACAATAAGCCAGAAGTGACCGCAGTACAAGGGACTTAGTCCCACCCCACTCCATGCCTATAGTTCCAAAGTCCTCTCTTCTGCTCAGATATCTTATTGTCTACGATTGTCTTCCAACACCGCAGGGTTTCTCCTGTCCAGTATTATCATACGCGATATTCTGTTTTTTCCTCAGACACACCTCGCTCCCTCATTCAAGATATAAAGTGTTGTGCTCGCCCTCCGGCAGCCTAGTGGACACCCCTACATTGCTGTCCACATATTCCAAGAAAATATTTGTTCCTTCCGTGCTTCGGATAGATGCTTTGAACATCTTATCTCCTGCCACTGAGCGGCCGCACTGCATATCCGGTTGCATAACGTCTGCTCTAACCTGACGGTTAGGCGAAGGGAAGGGCCCCTCTGCGTGTCGCCTTGTCTAGAGACATGGATCTGCCAGTGTTCCCAGGTTACACGAGCAGTCACTCTTAGCATTGGCCGATTGGCGGTATGAAGGTCACTTTCTATGCCAGCGATGTCACTGAAACGCGACTCGAAATTTTGTGGACCTGCGCTGACGCAAGTGAACGGGAGATCACAGGGGCCCCACACGGTGCTGTGCCCTGCAACCGTGGGAATGGCGGTTCGATTTCGGATGAGGAAATGAAGATATATCCGGGTTCGTCGGCGTGATAGTGGCGAAAACATGCAAAAATTAGCCAAATAGCATTCCTATTCCTGCTTCCAGGTGTAGCAACTCCAGAACTGCTGAACAGGTGCCCAGGACATAATTCGTATCTTCACTAAAGTTTGTAGAAAGATTCCAGTTGGCAACAAAAACAGGCATATTACATGATCCTTAGCTTATCTTGGGTGTAGCTCTCAAAGTACATACATCTGAGTGTAAACTAATTAGAAAAGAGGGCGTACACATAAAGCCAAAGCAAACCACTTTTTTCTTAGCTCTAACAGATCTAGAGATATATAGAAAAGGGCGTATGCGTCAGAATTACTGTGTAACTTGTACTGCAAGGCTTGGCCGTGCCAAAACTCAGACGGTAATTGCCCGGGATCTCTTTGCCGCGGCCCGAGTTTGAGTCCAGATCAGGTCATGTGGGATTTGTGATGGACAAAGAGGCACTGGGACAGGTTTTCTCCGAGTACTTCGGTTTCCCAGCCAATTCTCATTCCACCAACTGTTCCACATCCAACATAACCAATCACTTCTGGAATCATTTCATCGCCTTCTNAGTGGTCTCTTTCCTTCTGGCTTTCCCACCAGTATCCTATATGCATTCCTCTTCTCTCTCATTCGTGCTACATGCCCTCCCCACCTCATCCTCCTTGACTTGATCATTCTAATTATATTTGGAGAAGAGGCATTATGAAAAATAATCATAAAATATGTGGATAATTTTCAACATTTTGCCACCCCTCAACCAAAATTTTGTTTTCATTAGATAGGAGTGTCCGTTCTAAATTCTTTAATTCTAAATACAATTTGCAAAATGCTCTAACTGAACGGGAGAGCTGCTGCGATTAAACTAAGGTACCAGTAACAAAACAGACCCCCGGCTTGTGGTGGGTATTGAATTATATTTCAAATTAGGAGGCTAATGGACTATGCCGAGAAGTGCAAAAAGTTGCCAGGGTCCTGGTAACTCTCACATAGACTGTGAGGGAAAGGGCAGACTCATTACCACAAAACCCCGCTTGATTGATGAGTTGCAGTTTCATTCAGTATGAGCCAGTGGGCCGTCAACTGCGAGACATTGTGTACAACAATGAAGTCACTTTTTGGCAAAGCACTACATTTGCCTAATTAAACAGAGTTAGATTAAATTAAACGCTTCCATGTTTACCGCAAATGGGAAAATAACATTTTCAGCTGTAAATAACAAACCATTCGCATACTTTTTACACTGTTCCGTGTTGTACAAATGTCTTTTCTTAAACTTCTCTTAAGTCTGTAATGTATGCTAATTTAAAAGAAAGGCATTACGAGACATTACCCATACGTACTTTCTAACATACTGTCACGTGTAGGGGGGTACGCGTGACGAAATGACGGGTTCTAGTTCGGATGATTGGATTTATTGGCACTTCGGTTACACTCCCTCTTAGTTACATTTACTTCCGCGCTGTCGCTGATTTACACAGTTTAGAGTTCACCATTGCACACGCACTAGGATTGTCCTTCACTAGTCGTCTCCTAGCAACGGATCGTAACACAGAAATTAGCAGTTCCAGTTCACTGTGAAGGCGTGCTTTCTTCAATCATTCTGTACTCCTCTGTCCTGAACTGTACTCGAGCTCCACAGTTCGCGCTCCATTCTCGTCCCTGAACACTCCACTGCTGAACGCTCCTGGCCTCTCCACTCCTGGTTCCAAAATCAAACTCAAAGTCAAAGGCACATTGCGACTGACGGTCAGTCTGCTCATCACAAGGCCTGCACCGAAACACAGGACAACATAAACACAGATTAAACACATATTGATTTGTGTAGGATTCGAACCCACGATCCCAGCGTCCGAGCGAGCGAAAACAGTCCTCATTAAATTCATTAGACTCCGAACGCAGCGGCTCATATTTCCTTTATCTTCTATTTAGAAACTTGATCGTTACTTCTCTCTTGTTTATTGTCCCAGAGAGGCATCAAGGTTACTGCTCGAACTGTGGACAGGACAGGGAACAAGGGAAGTGAGCCAAAATTCGTGTTCCTTCTCTTATACGTGTATATTTAAGGGTACATATTTCCAAGCATCATGAAAAGAGATATCAGGCATTAAGTAGGTTAAAATCTGTGAAATTGGAAGATGGGGTTGGACGCGTTAACGAGGCAGCTTTAAACAAAAACTGGGCTATACTATAAGAAATTCATGGGCTGTAATACGATTAAATTTCATTTAGTGTTTGAAGCAGAGAATTCATATAAATAACGTATCAGTTCTAACGTACTACTTCACTGAGAGCGCGCAGTTGGTGTTCTTTAGGTCGGCAGTCGGTATTTCTTCTGAGAACCAGATGAAGCCCATGTAAATACACTCTCAGGGGAGAGCACGTCATTTATTTTGCTAGAGCTGGTGGTCCTTGGAGCTCCGCAGGATTACATTTTGGAAATTATTTGTATCTCCAAGAGAAGCTGCAGTTCCTGGCTACAGATCTAGAGGTCCCGGGTTCGATTCTCGGTGCTACCAGATTTTCTGAGAAGTATTGGGTCTAGAACGGGGTCCACTCAACCTCATGACGATAACTGAGGAGCTATTTCGAGGAAATAGCGGCTCCGTTCTAGCAAAGAGAAATTAACGTCAGTGGGGATTCGTTGTACTGACCACGCTACACTCTCTATCAGCTAAAGTTGGCACTAACTTCGCCGACAAACGGCGGTCGCTCTGAGGGTGTAGTTCGCTTGCGGACTAAAACCACGGAGTTTTTTGTTTGCTTTATGGCAAGTGTACGCGATACTGAATTTCAGAAGTTGAGAGATGATAAATTCAAATGAAGGAAGGGAAATAGAAGTGCATTATGTTGCAGTACACAGAGTGTCCCAGAAGTCAGTTAACCTCAAATATTATCTTTTATTAACTGAAAATTTCGGATTTAAATTTTCCAGTGAATCTGTGTAAAGGTGTTACAGCGTTTTGGCTTGTGCAATGAAAACAGAGTATCCATTTTGAAAATTTTCTGTAAATTTCTAAAGCGTTTCAATGCACATATGCACTTTGCTTAGCTGTTAACTGATTTCTGGGGCAATAACGAACTTAAGATTAACGCTTGCGTGCTGAGCAACCGTCGGTGCGCATGCCCAGCCCTGTCTGTGCTGCCGTCTCTCAGCTCCTGACACGAGGAGCGCTAAGTCTGTCTTCTTATGGAGCAGACGAGTTCAAAACTAGGGACAGGCATCCCATTGATCTGTCGGCTTGTTTAAACATGAGGCCTTGTAATTTGTTTGAAACTCAAACTCTTCTTCGACATTTTCTTGAAGCTTATTAAAACGTGCAGACAGGCTACCTATTTTGGGGTTTATTGTCTCATTAAAACGGGTAGATAGACTACAAGTTGGGATTTTATTGTCCAATTAGAACTTCAGCTTCACTGACGACCTAACTAAACTTTATGTTGAAGCCGTTAAACAGGAGTCAACTGAGAACACGATCCTACAAACTTTCCAAAGTTTGTATTTCGGAAATTTTCTAAGTAATAGTTTACAGTCCCTTCTTACGTCCAAAGAAATAAAATGCGAAACTCTTTTTGGAAAAAGTTTTTTATAAGTAAATAAAACTCAAAAGTAAATTGTGGGGGTAAAATACTGCATTACTTTACTTTGAAAATAGGCTTTGCAAGCTTTATGATTGCGCAATGATTCGAGAAAAATGGAAGCGGGAAAGAAATTTTGAAACTGAGAATGGGAAACAAACAGGCATTGTCACTCTTCTGCGGGAACACTAACAGAATAGCTCATAAGCCGAGCACAAAACATTCATAGTAGAACTTGCAAAATTAATAGTTGTTTCCTTCAATAAACCCACCATAAGTTTCAAACAATACGTGGTAGTCATCAGGCAGAAAATTTTGCAATAAAGAAGAGGTTTACTGGATTTCTCACGTTAATTTGTCTCGTTGGAGATTGGAACCAAGTGCAATAGGAATGCGCATGCGCCGTGGATAGCGTGCAGATACGTAATAATTTCAAGATGTATCGCGGATGCTTATAGAAAATTTCTTTCCTCCTCTACAACACTGGATATAAACCACCGGATTATGAGGGAACAGAATTGCAGCTTCGTCATTCTTGACCTTGGCCTTAGATGGAGAAATGTGTTCAGCTTCACATACCGGCCGCTTTAACCCCGGAGGAAGGTCCTATTCTACCCACAGCCCAAGGTGTACCAGGAATTATTCTTTAGTTTCAAAGTGGTCAATGCGTGAAACTGAGAAGTTTCAAGTTGAAATGATGTGTGGAACTATACCTCCACGCCCCATATTTCTTCATGGAGTAGTGCTTAGTCAAGGACGGGGCAAATTTTGTAGTTACCAAACATCAAAGCACTACACAATCCATAATTGTGTCTTATTCATTAAACTTGTAACAAATAATTAGTCAGAAAATATGCGAATATTTAGTTCCGCCACTGGAACGAATTCGTGTAACAAAGCTGACTTTGTGCTTCGGAAGCTGTTGAAGTCGAAATGTATCATTTTGTTCGGCACAAATATTCAGTTAATGTTTACAGATACGCTAACTGCTCACTGAACAGAAACTGCTGTGTAGGGCACAATACTGTTCGTACAGTGTGTCTCGGATGAGATAAGCAACAGTAAGAGGAAACCCTTGTCGGATGTAACTGCGTTCAAGCTATGTCAATAAGTACAGATTTTAATATAATTTAACCCTCGGCACTGGCTTACTGCACACACACACACACACACACACTAAAAGAATTTTAAATAAGTAGAGCCTTTGAAGTGTTCGGACGCGAAAGCTACGAATCTGAGCTTCTCCCGTTCAAAGACGTGTGCGCAACGGCAGACAAAAGAGGCCCCATTCCGCCTTGTAGAAGAGCCAGTTTAAACATGGTATTAGAATTGCTCATTTCCCGTAAGTCCAATATTGACGACAAATTTTGTTTCAAATTGTGCCAATCTCTCAGTATAATTTCTCCCCACTGTGGACTCCTTCACAGCGCCCCAACCGACTCTGGGGCCCAGCCAGCATCCGATCCAATTAGTAAGGTCAAGTTGTCCCTGTACTTAACTAATTACGCATTACGTCATGAAGACGTGTGGGGGAGTGGATGTATAGATCCATATTTTCTGGACCTCGTCACTAACTGGAGGTCAGTGGTCAGCTTCACGCTCCGGTCGCTTTACCCCCGGGAAAGAGACACCGGTACCCATTTTATACGAGGTTGGGAGGACCCCAGACGTGGAAAATTGAAAATTCTTGATAATACCGGGACTCGAATTCCGACCCCTCGGTCGTCCAGCCCATAACCAGTCGCTGTCTAATTAGTACCGGTTGCAAGGCGGCCGGCGAGTGAAGCTAGCCCCTCACGTACATCTAGTATCGAGGGAGTAAAGCGGCCGGTGCGCGAAGCTCACCACTCACCTCCAACTAGTGCAAGATCAAAAACATATGGATCTCTACATCCACTCCCCCATACACCTTCATGGCGCAGTGCTTAATTAGTTAAGTACATGGACAACTTTACCATTTTCCACCATTTACCATGGGAGTGCTGAAGTGATGAATTTAGATTATAATTTTAATAACGTTTGCAGCGTATCATGTTACGGAATTCAGTTTACGAGACCGCTGCGGTCACAAGTAAGGACACACGGACAAACGGAGGAGCTGAGGCGTGACGTAATAATGCGATATAGTGACTAGCACTATTGGCTTAGCCGTGAAAACTATTGAAGTTCAGTAAAACTAGATGTAATTGGACAGAACCGTGGTTCATAAATTCTGTGTATTACTCTCTGTTGTTGAGTATGACGTGTGTATATATATGAATTATTTCCCCATATTTCTCTCACAATTTTCGTCTGTCTGAAGCAAACATGTGGTTAGGTTAGGATAGATTGCGTTTTTTTGTGTTATCTTGTGTCGGGTTGGGTTGGGTTTCACTGAATTAACAGGCAACTCGTTGTATATGACTTTAGTCTTCAAGTACTCGTACATAGCATAAAACGGAATTATCTCATGGATATCTGATGATTACATAATATATACATGTGAGACTAAAAGTAAAATAAAGCTATCCCTGTAACAGTCCGTGGAGGCCCATAGGGTTGTGAGACGTTGAGGCTCCCACATTTTCTAGACAATCGGCTCAAAGATGGCGGTAAGGTTGTCAGCCTTACGAGCCGGCCGCGCTCTACTCCCCAGGAAAATTATTTAATTAATTCCTGGTACTCACCATCCACAAATATTTCTTGCGCATACGTGGAAAAGCCAAAGACATGTGGTGACTTGTGCGTTTGAATAAGACACGGGCCCCATTCTTTTTCTTTGCTTGGTTTCCGAAAGTGAAAACACACTTAAAAGACAATGAAATCTTTATTTATCCTCCCCCCTCCCTTCCGAACATTTTTCTGCTCCGGTAAGAAGATTATAAATGTCGACATAAGCCCATTGGTGCACTGCGCAGTGCCCATAGCTCAGTCTGCGCCGGTCAATCTCCGCTTAAACATTTCAAATGGAGAAACAGGGGCCAGCGGATTGTGTTGCTGAAAATATGGAGTGAAATATGAAATAAGCTTGCAGCTATAATTACTGTTATCAATGTCTTATTATTATTGTAATCGGGGTTAAAAATTGGATAGTTTATTTTTATAAACGGGATTACATATAACGTAAAGTAATTGTAATCACCAGTATCGCGATTTATGATATTTTGGTACGCGACCTAAAATAAAAATAAATACATTTTGTATCCACTGATTATTAGGTTATTTAACAATTCTTTTCACAATTAACACTCACCTACAGCTAGTGCCGAGGTGAAGAAAACATGGATCTACACATCCACTCCCCCATACGCCTTCATGGCGTAGTGCTTAATAAGTTAAGCACAGGGACAACTTTACCGTTACCTTTGTAGAGGGCCTCTATACGAAACCTGGGGTCCTCACGGCGCTGAAAGATAATCCAGTCGCGTAACTCTCTCGTGATGCGGTAGGAGTGAGAGTTCCTGACAGGTAACAGCACAGCCTCGTGCTCTTTGAAACAGAAAACTGTGAACTGCAATTCGAAACGCCGCTGCTTCGCGTGAAGTGCGGTTTGTACTAAACGTTATGGACATAACAGAATTGTTGCGAAATACAATACTATTTTATACCTCGCCCTCTCATGTCAAGTACCGACATCCATACGTACCGCTGTTCAATATTTATTTAATTTTACAGTAGAGGGTCGAAGATTCAACCTGGCAGCCTGTGGTGTTGCTGCAGTGGATTTGTGCGTGCCGCTGAGGGGGGAAGGACAGGGGTGGAGCTGATAAATCCACAAAGTTCGAAATCGTATTTGTATCTCGTTTTACTGACGCTAGTCAAATGTTTAAACACATGGGAAAAATATATGAAAAATATAAATGAAAATGTCTGTATACGAAATCATTCGGAGGCCTCGGTCTACCTCCATTATCTCAGAAATAAATAGGCCCAGACATAAACAAAACCTTTGTAATTCTGGTTTAGCTGGCCTACAAACACATTTGTTTTTCACTTATTTAAATAAAAATATAAGATTAGGTTATTTCTACCATTTCTTTATACGGTGGAACTTCTAATCATGAGCGAAAAGCTTGACGATAGAGAAATAAATTAAAGCATTGCTGTCTTGCATGAAAAATAACTTTCAAAATAACATAAATGTATTAATTTAGTAAGTCTGAGGAAGATAGTTTCAAGGGAGCAGGGCAAAATATGAGTTGTCATACTGAAGATCACTCCGAACGTTTGTTCGAGAAAAGTAAATATTCGGTCCTGCTCGTCTTACGAAAATGAATTGGTAATGCCTTCGATGCCACAATATTTAACGTAAAGTCATCCATTATTTCGGGGGAAGTGACTGTTGATTTGAATCTCTCGCTATTAAATAGCGTTTTAAGCAAATTTCTGTTACAAAAATTGTTGTTGTGTCCAAGATCTACAGTTATAATTTTGGCTGTGCGTTCGATTGTTCTGGTCAAAGTCTTTGTAAATTATCTAAATCAAGCCATTACGTTGCCGAACTACGTCCTCGAAGAATTCGCGCTCTGATCTAAGAAGAGTCCTCGGGTTTGGCATTAATGACGAAATACTGAGTAGTCCAGGTAGCCACACACCCAGATGTGAGACTACACATCGTCACAACATCAGTCTCTCTTTCCAACTTTTCTTGTGAAGGAATCAGACTAAATCTATGCAAGAGGAAACGAAGACAATTTGGAAGGGAGTGGTTGTTGCTTATTTGACACAAAACCGCAGTTTTGGCTTTGACTGTGGCACGAAACCAGGAATTCAGCACGCAAAGCGGCAGTACACTGTCACTGGAAACATCAGGAGAGTGTTCCGTGAAGAGAGCTTGAGAGATGGTAAACAAAGTTGCCGAACTGCGAGGTCACACCTCAAGAGATATGGCTCGTTGCGAAATCTCTCACAAAAAAAGTTTGGACCAAAGGTAGTGTAACCGTAAGTCCTTCGCCAAAATTATTTAATTAAGGGAATGAACAACTTATGCACTGTTTAACACCCTGAGAGACGCTCCTCCTGCGAGATACCATCCCGGGACCGTCTAGTTGTAATTCAGCTATTGTCCTCCTTAGGCTTAGGGTGTCACTATTGTCCCTAACGTCTATAGTTTGCTGACCTTGTGAGAGACCGGCCAGGAGGGGTCTTGGGTTCCCTGCTCGTGTGCCTTGAAGACCTAAAAAAGGTTTATGATGGGCATCTCGAAAAATACGAATGTAGGGCAGATGTCGGGCTCGACCCTCGGCTTTCTCTTGTTATTCTGTTTTGTTTTGTTTTGTGCCCACTGGGGACTGTAAAGGGAGGGCAGGCGGTTACAGGGAGCGGAGGAGGACGGTTGTGAAATGTAGACAGAGAACAGAGAAGTGTTTTACAGTAGGAGTAGTGAGTAGGATGGACGGAGCAGCTAGCTTGGAGGACAATGTAAATATTGATCATTGAATGAAATTTTAAATTAAGACTGCAATGCACGGTGTGCTCTGGAGATCCCTGATTTATTAACCCCGAAGTGTGTTCCACTCCCTTATCCGAAACCCCCGTATCCTGAGATCAAGAACCCATATCGAGCGACAGGCGCGGCAGCTGTACGTCGGAGGGTGGCTACAGTAGCGTCTGCAATTCATGGTCCTTAGACCCCATATTTTGTCCAATCTGCAAAGCCAACATAATTGCTTAGAAAACCAGTTTCTACACCAGTATTTGTGTCACTGTGGTCACAGACATGTGGAGGCTAAGTCCATGAGTACACTCCTGTTATTTCCGACCATGTGACTTCTCAAAGCATGTACAATCCTTGAATTTAGGAAAGGTCTATGGGTGTCATGGCGTTCAAAATTCATGTCTCTGGCATTTTCCACTTAACACGCTTATTTAATCACTAGTGTTTCATACGTCAGGTCTGTTAGAGTCTAGGGCTTCAGCATTTGAGATCATACACAGATCTATTCAAATGACGTGGATTTCACCAGGGAAAGTATCAAATCGGCTGTGTACAGACCACATGTTCTGATTTTACCGTACAGAATACAGGTTGCATGGTGCCATATACGGCGCGCTGTATCTCTACCGTTAAACTCAGTATTGTATTGGCACATTTCGAAATTAAATTCGCTCCGTTATTAAAAGTCTGTGAATTGAAGTTATATAAAAAAAGGAGAAACATATACAAAAGAGTGCGGTCTGTAAAGCAGGCTGCCTATATCAGCAGGGTAAGCATAGCTAGATGATTGTTTCCTGTTAATTAACCAGACACCATGCCATAGAGCATGCCGGGGAACTAATTCCTTCCCAACGCGTTGTGAGTTACTGGGAAATACATTTTATTGCAGTGAAGTTTCCGGTTCCAGATACATTGCAGGGTACGGAACAGTGTTCGGCGTTTGCAAGCTGACAATCACAATGAAATCAGTTCCCCTGTCCTTGACTTGCGAGCAAGTTTTCATGCACACTGTATTTCTTGCAATTTTCAGTGCGCACGCACTGGGTCAAATTCTTGACGTTTCTTGAAACACAGAACAACTGAATCTGGAAACTGCGATAAATGAGGGGCGTGGGCATTCTGACATATTCTCACACATTCTTCCACTCAAAAATTCCCTGAGGAACATCATTTTAGTGGTTTCTAAATACTAATATTTCTACTTCATTCTTCCATCATTAAACAAGTTATCTGTTTTATGTCAATCATACGAACTGCTGTGGGCTAACCGCTTATTTATCGCACACCCTGTACATTGACCTGGAAACTTCTGTATCGCTTTTTTATGTATTTCATTGCACTAAACATATTGTTTGTTGCCTCGGGATTTTAATTTAATTTTATTCTTTCGCTTAAAAAAATACGTTTACTGAAAATCGATGAGCGTTCATTAACATTTTGAGATATATTCTGGAAAGTGAATAGTATTGCAGCGAATGAAGAAGGTAGCATATACAGGGGTTGAACAAAATAAAGACAACAATACACATTAATTTATTTATATGGTCCTGGACCATATACAGCCGCAGCCCTTTTTTCAGTAGGGTCGTGCAAGGTTTGAACATTCGTTAACAAAATAATATACCATTCTTCTTGAAAAATATCTTCAAGTTGCTTTAGAGATATTGGATGTGAGAATCTCTTCCTCAATCTATCATGAAAACTGACCAGAGCGGTTCGATGGTGTTCAAATCTGGCGAATGTGCTGGCCAGGGAAGATGCTGAGGTTCACCTCCCTGCTCTTCGAAACATGACTGAAGAGTTCCAGGTGTGAGAAGGGGGCACCGTCGTCTTGGTGTTCGGAAATAACGGGCGGGCCTTAGGATGCACCTGTTTACGTACTCCTTGCAGTATTTCGGCCATGACTGGTAACAATGGGACCAACAGAATATCACGATGTTGCTGCCCAAACTAACAAAGGACCTACTCTGTGTTTCACTGTTGGAACCAGGCATTCGGGATGTAGACTTCCTTGGGTGTTCTCCGAACGTAAACTCTTCGTGGCGTAGGGAACAGCGTGAAGGACTCATCTGACCACATCGCGCATGCGTTTTCATTTGTCTCATGTCCAGGTTTTATAGTCGTGACGTAATTTTTCACGTATCTGAGCGTTACTTTCAGTAAACAGAGGTTTAGCAATTACAGCCCTACCGTGGACACTGGCTTTGTGAAGCTCACGTCGGACAGGGCCTTCAGGATGCATATTCCGTTCTGTTGCCACTTGTGCCCAGTAGTCGTGACATTTCTCGAAATAATCCTTCTCCGTGTACGATCTCTTTCTGTTGGTGTCGATTTTCGACCACTGTTCTTCGCTGATGTTCTCTTCTCATGATTCGTGTATGCCGACATAACCTCCGAAACTGTCCCTCTCGATACATACAATAATATGGCAGTTCTTGCCACAGATGCTCCAGCTAAATGCGCACCAACAATATGTCGTCTCTCAAAATAAGAAAGGCTCCAATTTTTCGTTTCTTCGCACAGACTGAAACTCAAAATAATTACTAATGCACTTACATGAGCACTACAGAGTGTAAACAAACGGAAGAACAGTGTTGCCAGCTGAAGTTCTTACAATATAGCCAACGCAAACACATTCTATTTCTTAATTTCTTAGTGTTTCCATTATTTGGTTCACGCCCTGCACATATCAAAACATGACATTAACACTATGCATGGGGATCTGAAGATATTCATTATTAATAGCTTCTCACAAGGACTATGATTTTATATTGGCTTGAGACACCATAATGAAATTTCTCGTATACAAATAAGTTGAGGGAAGATCAGAAATTTCTTCACGACGCCAGCTTCCTTTTAAGTCCGTTCTGCATCACACTTCGTGTTCATGCTTGCATCTCAGTCATTACATAAAATTTATACATATAAGTATGTATAAGCGTTAAATAGCTGAAACTTAAACAAGAGAATATTAACACATTGCCCGAGGAATACACTAACACACTGTTAATTCTACGAGTGAATCAAAGGCTCTGAAGGTGGTGCTTGTAAAACTGTTTCAACTTCATATAAACACATTAAAATCACATCAAATACCTAACCGCACGGTTTATATTTTGTATGAGAGGTGAGATTTTACCAGCTGTGAGGATATAAACTGTGGGCATGTGGATCATGACGCCATACAGTCTGGTAGGTGGTTGCAAACCTTTCGGAGGGGGTTGCTGCCGCTACTACTAATAATGAAGATGGAAGCAGTAAGTTGGTTGAAACATTGGCAGCCACATACAGGAATACGTAACATGACAACCCGAGATTAATCTGTTATTTGACTGTTATATAGTCACCTTTAAGATAATTTGTTTGCCTTTTATTAATTTTTAATTTAAAATTAATACTTGATGTACAGAGCGGTACAAAATTACGGACATATTCTCGGAAAGCGCGACATGAGTCGAATGACAGATGAATATGCCAATGCATGTGAGAACTCTGCCTGACAATCTGAGTCACTCCTGTCATGTCCTGTTGGCACCAACGTCCTTCCTAAAGCCTGGGCAGCTCGGACACAGACGTGATGGATCGTCCAACATCTACCCGAATCGCTGGCTCGAACCGCCAACGCGTTACAATACTGATTTGACTGAGTGAATGGTTATTCCGAGACAACGTTTTATGTGAAATGACTTTTCTTTAAAAGTTATCTCTTCGGCCATGACCTCAGTGTCCTAAAGGTGGAAACTATCGACAAAGTCAGGCAGGTTAGTTGATTGTGAGTGATGTAGATCTCTTTCATAAATGCTGCAAGATAAATTCAGATAGGGAGGCATCTCAAAAAGGGCTGAAGAAGTTCATGGGAAAGAGTATTTTTATTTTTGGACGCTGTCGATAGCAGCAGAAGGAAGCATCCTTAACAAAATTTCAAGTTCTGTCGCTGTGATTGCCAGCCACCCTCCCAATCACAGAATATCCCCAGGATATTGGGGGTGATGCTACAAGCCGGAAGGTCGCGGGTTCAAGACCCTATGAGGTCATTGGATTCTTTTCATTTGATCTAATCCTTCCAGCCGCAGTAGCCCTGGGGTTTACTCAGCCTCTAACAGAGGTGAGTACCAGGAATTAAAGAAATAATTTTCCTGGTGAGTAAAGCGTGGCCGGTGCGTAAGGATGACAGCCTTACCGCCATCTTTGAGCCGATTGTCTAGAAAATGTGGGACCCTTAACGTCTCACAACCCTATGGGCCTTCACGGTCCTGTGACAGGGATAGCTTGACTTTTTTTTACTTACTTACTCACACTAACACACAGACAGACGCAAAGACTGGAAGGTGACTTCATAAGTCTCCTTTATTTTTTCAAAATGGGAGAACAGGCTACAAATGATTGCAAGCATGTCTGATGTTGATACATGCGTATCTCATTTACGGCGAAGTGGCATGCGAATACAAGGAAACTTATTGCATGGAACTGAACAACAGAAGATACTAAACTCCCTAATATTCCGGAATGGAGCTCTGTTACCAGTAGCTACTGCAAGCGAAGTGCAGGCAATAAAACCGTTACAAATATCCCTTGTGACCGCTGTCTCGAAGTCGCTCCGTCTCACGGGTAATTGTGAAATTTTAAGACCTCAAAAATATTTTTCTATTTGTATGACTTATAATTGTAATAGAATCTTCCTAATATTAGGCAACAATATTAATTAAATAAAAACAATACAATACAATTATTTAATAGTTATNAATATTTAGAAATAATAATGATAATAATAATAATTCAATGCAATTCTTGTTTACATACCTACAAATAATAATAATAATAATAATAATAATAACAAACTTCCTCTCAAAACGGTTTCCTCTTTCATGTGATCAACACGAACAGATGAATCACAGTTTCAGTGGAACAAGAGAAAGCTGTCATTGTTGCGCAAATAACACTGGGAAACCTGTACATGAATTGGGAGAATTTTGGGGAGTGTTTTTTCTAAATGTTGAAATATTTTCAGATAAGAACGAGGCAGATAGGTTTATCTGCTTGGATTGGTTGTGTGGGTGTGAACCGAGGTATGTTAGAAACAAGAGCCTGATGATTCACATAGTTAAGAGTAACAGTCTCGGAAATATGCCAGGAATCCTACGGCTAGACGTTGCCTCACATAACTCTCCCAGGAGGGGGGCGCGTAATGACACAGACGCCCATAAAGTACGCAGTGGAGCAGAGCAACCACAGACAGGCAGGCCGCACTCTCCGAAAGAAACCAGTCGCTGGCTGCAACGGACAAGGGAATCAAAACTTCTGGCTGGACGACCCAGGGGTCGGAGCTCGAGTACCGGTAGGCTCTAGAATTTTCTCTTCTCCATGTCGTCCAGACCGGCTCTGGGGCCCACCCAGCATCCTATCCAATGGGTACCGGAGGCTGTTTCCCCGAGGGGTAAAACAGCCGGGGCGTGAAGCTGACGTCTCACATCCAACTAGTGCCAAGGTCAAAAAATATGAATCTCTACATCCACTCCCACCGTACGCCTTCATGGAGTGATGCTTAATTGGTTGAGCACATGGACAACTTTACCTTTAGAGAACGTAATTTTTACCAAACATCGACTGCCTCCCTCTTCAGCAGCTGACACTAGCTGGCACCGTCAAGAAGTTATACACTTCAAGGCATTCGAAAGTTCATTAAAATTTTTAACAGGAGCTCGTTACTGCTCCATACTTCAAGCCACAGAAATGGAGCCAGTATCAACACATCCCCTGCCTCCCAGACTCGCTGTGACACGCCCTTCAGGTTTCTAAACTACATTTTCTCGTTTCCTTTGCATGTTCTGTACGCTTTGTCCATGTCGCCCTATCTACATCTGCTAGGAGCTCCTGAACACGTCCTACTCTCAAATCTCTTTCTCCTGTACCTTCTGCAACCAAGATAAAAATATACTCATCACTGGTCTTCCCTTCAGTACCAAAATTCTCTATAGGATTTGAGTTTCATACAGCGGTAGTTTATCATCAGTCCGTTGAAAGTCAACCTACGTTTCGGTGGAACATTCCACCTCCATCTTCACGGTTGAATAATAATTCAAGCAATAAATCAACGTGAGGCATATCTTTTTGTTACCTTCTTCAAGCTGTTTTCTTATTTGGCTTATCCTGCCATGAATATGCAGGCCACATGTTCCACTGAAACGTCGATTAACATTCGACGGATTACATGACGTTATTTGCCAGAATATAGAAATCTTCATCACAAATCTGCATACTTAACCGTACTGAAATCTGCAGTTTCAGCTACAAACGCATTCTGTTTCAGTAAAAGTGGAGGCACAAGCCTTTGAGTGTGGAGAGGCAATTCTCTTTAACTGAAAGGGCATAACGTACGTTTGTCTGACGACTCTGTCAATAGCTTCGACATGTAGTTCCTAACTACAAGGATATCAAGAAGAAGAAGAATTTCCCAGCATTTTTTGGAACCAGAAGGTTCATTATCGTGTTCACAAGAGCCCTCTACTGGTCCCTATCCTGAGTCAGACCAATCCAATCCATACTATCCCATCCTATCTCTCTAAGATCCATTTTAATATTGTCCACCCACGTACACCTTCGTCTTCCCAGTGGTCTCTTTCCTTCCGGCTTTCCCACCAATATCCTATATGCATTCCTCTTCCCCCCATTCGTGCTACATGCCCTGCCCACCTCATTCTCCTTGACTTGATCATTCTAATTATACTTGAAGAAGAGTACAAGTTATGAAGCTCCTCATTATGCAGTTTTCTCCAGTCTCCAACCACTTCATGCGATTTAGGCCAAAATATACTCAAACACCGTCATTCCAGGTTTTGACCTGTTATCGTCGTTCCCAAATATCTGGACTGTGCCACATTTTCAAAACATCTGTTTCCTATCTTTATGTTATGATTTTACCCTGCATTTTGGTGACGAGACAGCAACATACACAGGGATATCACAGAATAAATGTGGAACAGAGCGGTCATGGCCCAATTTCATATACCATGACGGTATTTTCCTGCAGTCACTGTGGCACAACCATGCAGACTCCCAGAATAAAGCTACAGTATACATATAAAGGTTTCTATGGCCACATTATTGCTTATCATGCCTGCAGGAGCATGCTTTTGCAAAAGCAATTATATCGTAAGTGAAGAAATCCCAAGTCTTGCAACATCGCAGGTTCTTCCCCGTCCCACACTCCTAACTTTATGCTATTTGTTGAAGTTGAATTGGCAACAGCACCTGCAGGGTCGGTTGGTAACCCGGCAGAAACTGCACCTTGGCACCAATTGGATTGCATTACAAACCTCATATCGAGAGAATGCTCTTCTCTGAGTAGCTGAGAATAACTTGCAACTATCACTCTTGTGGCTGGCTGACTTCCCAGCATCCAAGCGGGCACGCAGCGCTTACCCAAGGACTTCATTGGAGGTGGAGGCATGTTGACTATTATTCGCCTCACTTCACCAAAGTTTGTAGCTTCCAGCCTATTTGCTATGACTTTATATACTGATAATCATTATAATCATCACACCTTGGCGCCACCATTTGCAAGTATGGGTATAATTCAATGCATTTTAGAAACTTAATTTTATTCTTTTTTCTGTTGCAATTTAGGTATCCTTAAATTAATATAGTGAGGATTAAGAAGTGAGAGGAATTCACAGAAACAAAACTAGGATAAATTTCGTAAGAACTCGAAATGGGATGGAAATCGAAAACATCCGAATTTGCTAGTTTCTAGAAAACAGAACGATAAACAAAGTCCAAAATCTCAGTAATTCTGAGCGTTATGCACCATCGTCAGAACCCTTTGGAATCAGCTACATGTAAGTTACATTTGCCTAAGTTGTGTCAGAGATAATTATCCTGCACTTTATGTCATAGATATGCCGCCACGAAGCATTTCCTTGCTACTAACCTTTTCTCTACTCGAGATACAATAATTGCTCTCCCACAACTCGTCTTCCAGGGTCTCGATTGTAACAAAGCTTATAGTACATGAAGGTAAGGTAAACATTCATGCCGCCTCTTTCAGTTAGAAAGTGTCATGTGTTGTACAGATATTTACATACACATAGAATACATACATACACACATGCTTTTCCTTAATTTTCCAAATTAATAGTCAGCTTAACCCTTTCCTCATATTCAGCATGAACCTTGTCCTGGGGAACGTAATATATGCGGTGAAAAGTTCAGCCTGGAGCCACCTGGACACGCTGGTTTCTACCCTAAAGATGGAGGCAATACGTTCCTCCGAAACGTCAGTTTACACTAGATCAACACGGCACCACATCCCAGCAATTCCAATATAGTAACTTCTGCCGTGGAGGTTGCTGCAACGTAAAGCAACTTCTCGTTGTGAAAATGCTATTACAGCTGTTCGCGAACTTTGTTATTTCCCCTGTTCGTCTCTTTCAGCTCAGGCACTAATCGTGTTATAGCTCCGTGTATGTCGAGAATCCAACCCAATAAACTGGATTAGCACTCTGCCCTATTATCAAGAAATTCATTGTACTTCTACAACAATACCGTAATTGAACCAATCAGATTATTTCTGAGCCAACAACCATCCAATATATGAATAGAGGCGAAATCAGCAAAATGCAGTTCAATCCATCAGTTAGTTATCCGTCATTATGTCGCGTATTTGTGCCGAACGCATTTCCGTGCTTTGAATGAATGGAAGCAGAGCAGATTACAGAGACCGCTCAAACCGCTCAGCAACCAATGTATTGATTCTATTCTAATAGTGTCAATTTTATTACACAGACTTGATCTAATAATCCTATTTTAGATTGAGTTATACCTGCCACTTCTAAAATATGAGTAAAATAATATTGTAATGTGGATGGCCACAGCGTTGCTAAGCAACGGCTCTGTAAACAAACGTCAACAATAGAGACTGTTTTCTATGGAGCCCGCACCGCGACTGTTGAAATGCACGTTTCAACAGCAGAGGTTTTGTTTTTTGCAGGGTTCGTGCCAAAGAGTTATCTTAAAAACAAATGGCACTACAGTTCAATTCTGACTTCTCAGTGGAAGATAACCATGGAAAGTTCGTCCACCTGTGAAGACTTTAAGTGCCCCCCCCCTTGAAATTAATATTTACGTAAATTTGCGTACCACACTGTCATCACAGTGACATGCATGACGCAACAAGAAGCTAGTGGGGATTGCGCAGGAGCGAGGTATGGGTCTGTCAACTCCGACACTGCACTTCCCCTCTCAGTTCGCGCACTATCGGCATTGGAACATACGGAAATCCCCCGTACGACGGTATATTGCATGTAATATGTACTTCCTTTTATTTTCTACGGCTTTCGGGAGACTGACAAACAAACATTCGAAAATGTTTTATTATTATGATATCTGAGAACGAGAGAAACATTCCAAATTACCTAAAGTAAGTAAGTAAGTAAATGTATCCCTGTAACGGGTCATGGTGGCCCATCGGGTTGTTAGATGTCGAGGCTCCCACTTTTTCTAGACAATCGGCTCACAGATGGTTGTAAAGTTGTCAGCCTTACGCGCTGGCCGCTCTTCACCCCCCAAGAATATTCCTGGTACTTATTTCTGTTAGAGGCTGAGTCGACCATAAGGCCATAGTGCGGCTGGAAGGATTAGGTCAATTGTAAAAATCCTCCACATCGAGAACAGAACCCGCGACCTTCCGGCTTGTAGCATAGTGCCTCAACCAACTACGGTACAGCGTGCCCACATTCAGAATTACCTTGACGAAAAAATTAAAATTAAATTAAATTGTCAATATTTTTATTTCCGTCTGGTATCCAAGAACCTACATTATTATGGGTGCTGATATTGATCTCCGAAAGACGGAAGGTGTACGATTTTGAGGGGAACGTTTATGTATACGTAGGAGGGAGTACATAATGGAAAGCCAAAACAATAAGCAAGAATTTTCAGAATTGGGTGTCTTACTTAAACATTACTAGCTGCATCAAGCGACCGTGGAGCAGGAAGACCTCGGTGCGCTGGTTGTGACGATTCTCCATGAACAAATTGGTCTCACGAAGAGAAGCAGTGGAGGATTTTTGCGAACCCAGCAACGAACTGCGAGCAGATGTATCATCCGTTCAGCTACGCCTAGCTAATCAGGAACATAAACGGTTCTGACGATGGTGTATAATATTAAGATTTACTGGGTTTTTGGACTTCATCAAACGTCTGGTATTTTAAGAAATAAGAGAACAGAACGTTTCGGAAACGAAATCTGTTTCCGTCCTCAGCTGAAGGAGGAAACACCTAGTCTGTGGGATATCAGTTATTATCCTGGCTTCTAGAATACCGGACCATAGATAAAGTCCAAAAACTCAGTAACCCTGAAGAAGGACTCTGTTCCTTACACTGAACTAGTTGGAGAGTTGTTTACATTATAAAAAGAATTAACAAAAATAAGGAAAAATGTGCACTCGTAGTTTCCAATCAGATGCAACATCGGAAAGATGTACATATATCGAACACCGCGAAGTGTTCCCAACAGCTGTGACATGTGCTGCTTGGTGTTTGTGTTTACAATCCGAACACCGGCGTTGCCACTAGCTCAGTGTGTACAACGTGAAATTGTGGGGTGCTTATTGAGTCGAAAGGAGCGATCGTGGATAATTTTGAGGCATTTTGCCCTGTGTCTGCCTCGATCGGCTGACGACACACACACATAAAAGAGCAAAGATTGTCGGTGCCTCAGAAACCGGAAAGCCCTCTTGAGTAAGTTTGCTCCATTTCTTTCAAGAGGATTTTGAACGTCTAGGATTTGCGGTTTTCACAGAGGTGCCTAGGGATGTGGTGCTGCGTATATCTTGAGTGAACCGATGTTTCGGAGGAACGTATTGCCTCCGTCTTCAGGGCAGAGACCTCCGATAGCAAGGAACAAGCGCGAGAGGCGACTAGCAAACTATTTGAACTTCATAGGGCTGCATGACTATACCATATCTTACAGTACAATTCTTTCATAACTAAACTCTTATCTTTTCAAGAAGTAGCCTTCTCTAGCGAACTAGTTAACCTTTTGCACTTTAGAATATGAAAGTGAATAAGGAATATTTTAATAAATAATAAGTAAAAAGGATCTTGTGGCTTTTGGAGTTCTTGCGCCTCTTTCTACGTTAACGTCACTCGCAGATATTGTTTACTGGCGTTCTGCGGGAAACAAATCGCTTTTTCTTTTTCAGTAATCCTCCTGGAGGCAGGTGCGGGAAGCCGGAAACAGTTAGTGAAAACAGTACAGATCCACGAACTCCCTTGCGTGCTATAAGGCAGCAAAGGAAATCTGCCGTGAAGACAATTAAACGTGGCCACATAAGCATTCTGCGCAGGCGCTGCGTTTATTGTGACGCAGTTTCAGCATGAGTATAGCTTGCTATCACGAGATCCAGGCCACTATGGCCCCGTACATCCATTGTCACTGCACTACACTAGGTAACATTTATACGGGTTATACGGAAGGTTCCTGTCAATGCAGGCTTGTGCACCACGTTACGCCTTAACTTATACAACTACTCACGGCTGCACGGTAGTAGCCCTGCCTGCCACCAAGGCTATGTCTCTCACACTTCCAGGTGGGACAGGATTCATGACTGCCGTCGGTAACTCCACATAAGCTCGGGTTGTTGTCCCAGAGTCATTAAGTAACNCTTGCAGCGGTTTTCAGCTGTGCCCTTACAAGAAGAGCAATTACGTGGTTTGGGGCGCTTGGGTTGGTTTCGGCAAAGCTAGTAGCGAGTGGTCAGTTGCTGCTAGAGCACAGAAACTCGAGGTAACTTGGTATTGACTTGACAGAGTAACAAGACAAGTCACAGAAGGCGTTTATCTGAGCTTTGCCTGAGCTCTCCTTTAAGGCCCGTAATTCTCAAGTTGACATTTCCGAATGCTAACCAAAGATCACTCGCTCCAACTAAATACAAAGACAGGCTATCATCACATATGGAACAAGTCTAGGCAGGTGTTTAACGTAACCCTGCAGGTTTCTCATGCCCTTTTATCTAACAGGAAATTTGGAAAAGTTCGACAAAATAAAGAATATACCTTCTACGCGTGTGTCAAATTTTCATTTTTGCTATAAGTAAACAGCGGAAACCGGGACAGCTCAGTCGGTATAGCGACTGTGGGGTCGGAGTTCGAGTCCCGGTATGGTCAAGAATTTCCTCTCCTCCACGTTGTCCAGACAGGCTCTGGGGTCCAGCGAAGCTCTTATCTAATGGGTACTGGGGGCTCTTTCCCCTGGGGTAAAGCAGCCGGGACATGAAGCTGACCACTCACCTCCAACTAGTTCCCAGGTCAAGAAAATGTGGATCTATACATCCACTCCCCCATACGCCTTCATGGCATAGGGCTTAATTAGTTACGCACAGGGACAACTTGACCTTTATGTATAAACAGAGCTTGCCCTTCACCGGAAGGGGCTGCGTAACATAAAAAGGGGGGGGGGACCAGTCAGAGGTGACCTCAAGGAGAGTTATCTATACTGCCCTATCGTCCGAGCAGTTTCTCGGGAAATTGAAGGAAATCATGAGAAAACTTACCAGATAACTGGTACATACGCCGGGATTCGAATCCGGATATGCCGAACACGAAACAAAATTCTAACTTCAGACCTTCAACTGTATGTCACAAACGAGTGAAATATAACGAAAGCATTAACTCATTAATTCTTAAATTAATATCAACTTCTGCAATCAGACTTTCAAACGTTTTTATTTCAAGTTTCGGACGCATGCTCACGAGATGCTGTCTCGAAATGGTCACACTAATAAAATCATCCCAAAGATCCATCTTGAATAGGTCGTGGGAGTCCTCAGTCCATTTCTTCTTTGTGACGGGAAGTGTATTTTTTCATAGAGTCTGTATATATGCAGGGTGATGGGTAGGTCTGGTAGCCCGTCGCGCTGCGTCTCATGAAAAAATCATTAATTATTTCTGGTGAAGACAGTCTAGGAACATTAATAAAGGCCGTCGGGGCCCAGGACTCGAGAGAGAAACTGCATATTTCGTAAGGAAGATGATTTACGAGATGAAGGTTTCCTTTCGTGCACAGGCCAGCCTCTTGTCAACATTGACCCAAATGTTATTATTAGGACAGGTCCTTCCTCGAAGTTCCTCAGGTGTTAGGTAAAATTGTGGAACTCCTTAAACAAAATTAGTACAGGTAAGGTGAGGTACTCACTCATGGAATTGAGCCCTTCTTGAGAAGCTGCCAATTGTGTAGCTACTCAAGAATTTCCAAGCATTTTATGGAACCCGAAAGTTAATTGCCGTGTTCACAGGAGCCCTCCCTATCCTGAGTCAGATCAATCCAATCCATACCATCCCATTTTATATCTTCAAGATCCATTTTAATATTGTCCACCCACCTAAGACTTGGTCTTCTTAGTGGCTTCCTTCCTTCTGGCTTTCCCACCAATATCCTGCATGCATTCCTCTTCTCCCCCATTCGTGCTACATGTCCTGCCCACCTCATCCTCATTCACTTGATCATTCTAATTATACTTGGAGAAGAGTATAAGTTATGAAGCTCCTCATTGTGCAGTTTTCTCCAACCTCCTGTCACTTCATCTCTCTTCGGTCCAAATATTCTCGTCATCACCCTGTTCTCAAACACCCTCAGTCCATGTTGCTCCCTTAATGTCAGAGACCAAGTTCCACACCCATACAGAAGCACAGTCGAAATTATGGGTACTCGCCGCCAAATGTTGTGACGGCAATATAATGCAAGAAGTCATACGGAGTGTGTTTAACATCCATGTGGACCAATCCTGAAGTAAAGAGAAAATTGTGGAACTTACGGCTAAATACTAAAGAAAGGAAACAATTTCAATGGAACTTTGTAAAATTATGGTACTGGGTATGAACTGGATTCATCTGGCTCAGGATCCCGACTACTGACTGGCTCTGTTTTATACTCTGTAATAAATTTTCGAATTCCGCAATAGGTGAGGAATTTCCAGACTAGCTTAACTTCTCAATAAGAACTGGGTTCTGGGGAGTTAGCCACGTTGTCCTTGACGGAACTGGTAGTTTATAACTTCCGGTTGCTTCTACATGGGTTCCAAACACTGAATAAGAATAGGCCTACATTACTCTGTAACTTCCTCGTATTGATACAGCGCATTTGAATCCTGTTCTGCGGAGCATTCAACGGAGAAGGCGTACAACGGACGAATTCTTTTTTCTCTGAAATTAGCTGAGATTACGAGAATAGCAAAGGCGTCAATCCGGCTGTTATGTAACACGTTCAGTGACAACTTTTCATGTTTCTGTGAACATGTAAATAGCCACAGACACAATACAGACTAAACAAGAGGCTAATAATGTGTGACAGAAGCTGAACCATAAATTACAGCAAAGTAAATGAGTTATTAGTTAATTAAATTACATTTATTTGCACTCGCTGGCTGTTATTTACATGGTTAACACCGTATAAAATCCTGAACATTAACATGAATTGTTCAGAACTGTGTCTCTGTAAATCGGAAACACGCCGCAACTGGCGCTGCTTGTGTTGGGGGTTTATTGCACGGCCAGATACCGCAAACACAGATACAATAATTCTAACGCTATCTCTAAGCGTGTACTATTAACAGATCACTACAACATACGCTGATTTTTTATATCGCTATATCCCCACGCGCCCGTTGATTTGTAGCGACTTTCAGCAATACGGATTCTGTTTACTACTTTCGTGTTCAACGGATCCTGTTCTCGCTGGCTGGCGTCTCTCTCAACTAACTCTTCGAATCGTTAGCCATCACTGGACAACGTTCTCACTGGCCGTCAAACGCTACTGATTGCAACTTCCGGCGGGAACTCGCTATATAGCCTCGGGCCGGACCGAAAAGAAAACACCCCCGTCCAACAGCTCCCTTGATATTGCGTATGCATCCGTTATCGCGGAAACTTTTTATAGAGTCGTTACCGAACAGTAATTCCCTATTTAGGAATATATGTTCTGGACACGATATGTCATGTTACGTTTCCAAGGCGAGCCAAGTGACGTCATGAGATGCAATCGTCACGGTGCCCAGACATAACCAATTCTGTCCACGAACGGAGTCGTACAGCTGTTAAATGAATAATCTGTCAACAACCACTAGCTTACAAAAAAGATTTCTTCTGCACAGAGTGAGTTATATTACGGTCTCAAGAGAACAGATAAAACTAACAGGCCCCTCGATGGTGAGAGATATCTCTGGGATTCGATCCGCAGAGCTCCTGAATGTAACACAGAGATACTGGGTTTTCGGACTTTGTCCATCGTCTGGATTCTAAATAACTAAGAAAAAACACGACGTTTCGGAAACTGGATCTGTTTCCGTCCTCAGGTGAGGGAAGACACCTACCCTGCTGGGTCCCTTATACGCTAAAAATTGTTCTAAACACGCACATGCGTGGAACCAAGATAGATAGGGAGGTAGAAATGTATGCCAGGAAACCAAACTAATAACCAAGTCCATGAATGGATGTATATTTTTCCTGTTAGCTCTCTTGGACCTAGCCTGGTCTCATGTGTGTTTTTTTATTGCTAGTGGGGTGGGACTAAGTCCCTTGTACTGCGGCCACTTCTGGCCTATTGTACCAGCCCCAGATTGTGGAGCAACTGGTGGAATGAAGATTGGCAGAGGAAACCGAAGTACTCGGAGAAAAGCTGCCCCAGCGTCACTTTGTCTACCACAAATTCCACTTGACCAGAACCGGGATCGAACCCGGTCCGCCGCCGTGGGAAGGTCTCAGGTGTTTATAGCTTTAGTGTTTTGTGACATCGGCTGTCCAGTGATTGAGGCTAGCTCCTTCTAAGGGACCCAACAGAGCAGGTGTCTTCCCTCACCTGAGGACGGAAACAGATGCAGTTTCCGAAACGTCGTGTCCTTTCTTAGTTATTTAGAATCCTGACGTTGGACAAAGTCCGAAAACCCAGTATCTCTGTGTTTTACACCATCGTCAGAACCCTACAGTGTCTTCCTGAATGCAAGTCACATTTTTAAGCGTTGACGAAATTCGTTCTCTAATTTCTTCAGAGAAACGAAGAAAGAATCACCAATTCAGATAACGGGTTATAGAGGCAAAGAGCCTGTGCCTTCAGATGCGTTGAGAAGAGCTACGACTGGTCCCTAGACACTGTTCCATAATCTGCGAGGATATACATCCGCCCTTCCAACAAGATTCGATAGGATTTCTTTGCAGGCTAGACTTCCATATAGAATAAAACTGATATCTCAGTAACTGCAGGACAACCCACAACCCATCCAAGTTCATACATCTATAACCGTAGTAAAGTCATTTCCATGACTAATGTTGCGCCCGAGGACAGCCCGGGAACCCTCAGTTTGAAAGGCATCAATACAGGCCAGTGGTCTTTCGATATGAATTGCTGTTGGCAAGAAAACAATGCAAGAGCGAGTTTCACGTGAAGTAAACAAGAATTGTTTTCTGAAGGCTCGGAACAAAAGCCCAAAGGTCAGTCCCTTTTGGCTTCCTTGGCGGTACGAAGGGTCTACACCCCTCAGTTACGTAAAAGAAAGCAAGAACCTTGTTATTCCATCGTTATGGTACAATCAAAGTTGGTAGTAGTTATGAGTAGGAGCTGAAGTTACTGCTGTGTTCATATGTGCGGAAAAGCTTTGCTCTAGACAGCAGCGCTATGTATTTTGTACAATAAGGTTAGTAACTTAGTACAAATATTTGCAATTTTGTCCGTTAGTTCCCCAGAACATTTCATATTACAGGCGTAAGGCGTTGCGTCCGCCTTTATTTTCAGCAATTTTCCCTTGAAATTTATTCTAGTGTTTTCATAAATGACTTTGGCCCAAATTATGGAATTGCTAGGGATGGCAATTCAGAAGAAGAGGTGGCATGCACGTCACATTTAAGGTCGCGCAGAAGACTGAGGTCACAGTTCCATGGCGGAGTCAGTCTCATTTGCAAGAACTACTCTCCCAACCTGGTATTTATATCCCCCAGGAACAGGGTGACCCAGGCACTGGGTTTCCTTTACGTCGCCTCCTACGGCTCGCAGGCTCACGGTGGAGGTATTCGACCCCGCCTCCACAAGGGTGCTAATAGACCGAGTCTGAGTCTTGTGTTGCGTCCGACGGTCACTCTGCGTCTGTCTTCACATGAAGCACCCATCTGGGGCTTGTGACCAGATCTGCATTACAGTTGCCGTCTTGTTTTCTGTGGGCGCCCTCTCTGACGAGAGAAGCGGACCGCTTCGAAAACACCATTCTGAACAGTTCGGGTTTGCCGTTGTCATCCAAGGACCCTCTGTTGTCTTTCATTCCCGGGGAAACTCGTTTGTTGCTTAAAGCATCGCCAGGCAACGGCCCACTGTTATTGTGCTTTCCCGGCACGTGACAATATGATCAAAGGGGAGGCCCGTTTTTCTTAACAAACCATTACAGTTCCTCTCTACCTCTCAGCAAGTAATCACGCAGAGTCCAAACAATTCCTGCTGCTAGAGTTCGCAACATTCTTCCGTCTGTTTATTCTTTACTGCTCCCCTGTCACACACAATGACCTCCGCGCTGGAGTTACAGTTTCCGACATAATTTAAAACAATGTAACATCTTGTTCTTTACCGCATTCGAGACTTTGGTCTGCCTTCCAAATTGCGTCAGCCTGATCCTCATCATGCCGACAGAGTGATGGTGCGGTATGAGGCATGAACTGTCTTCGCTCGCTCGAGACCTGGGATCCTGGATTCGAATCCCACTCGAGGTACGGATGTCTGTGTGTAGGTAGCGGCCTAGCGACGTGCTGATCACTCTCCCAGAGGGTCCTGCTGACTGTGTAAAAATGTTACGAAACTGAAGAAGAGGGCAGGGCCCAACAAAGGGCTGTAGGGCCATTGATGAATGAATGAATGGAATCTTCATCATACCGCCATTTTACTTTCTGTCCAATCGCAGCATCCGATATGTCCTCTTCCTCAGTAAGGGAAGTCAGTGCTGCCTATCCAGCACTAACTCTTGCACAATAATTTCTTAAACTCCTGCCCGAATGCGAAACAAACGCTGGCTAGAAAATTTAAAACTGATTCTTTTCACCCAACGCATTCATTCCCTAATTTACATAATTTTTAACTATGCATTTTCAAGGGCTAGCGTTTCAGTTTTTGTGCAAACACGATAAATGTTAACGCACACAAACTTTGTCATTTCAATGTTACCTATGTAAAATATTAAATTATATGGAGTTATATTTCAGGTTATCAATTTTAATTGGAATCTGCCCACAGTTTTATTACATATGATACATTCAAATTTAACAGTTTGCAAAAAAAAAAAAATTGAAAAAAAAATATATATAGAAATATAGATATAGGCCTATAGCTCTGACTCGATAATACAGTTTCAATTTGTTTTCCTGTTACAGGATTCCAACCCCCGCGCTGTTCAGCTTCCACATTAATTAGATCCCAATGCGCTGCTCCCGCCCCGTCCGCCCCTCCTAAGCCTACCTTTCTTCTGGAGAGACCTACGCGCCACCCATGCTCTCTTGTGTCTATGTGCATGTGTTCCCATTTCAATTTTGAAGAAATTAAACAGTTGCACAGAACCCACTCTGAAACTTATGCCTCTATACTCCATTGCAAAGCTGATCACGGTGACCGCGCCGTCTAAGGCATGAACTGTCTTCGCTCGCTCGGAAGCTGGGATCGTGGGTTCGAATCCCATTCCAGGCAATAATGTTTGGTGCGTGTATGCGTTCCTTCTATGTGTACATGTCCGCGTGCGTGTGTGTCTGTGTGTATGTGTGGATATGTGTGTTTGTGAGTGAACATGTGCTTGTGAGTCACGACGTTCGACTGTCTAAAAACATATAACACGCAGCAAATCCTATTCTACAGTTTCCGGTCAGGTGGGCGAGAAATAGCCTGACTAGCGCTTGGGAACTAGTAAAATATAAACATTTCAGTTCTTTACATTCAGCGATGAAGTTACCAGAATGAATTTCACTTTTTTCACTCTGTTTCGGTGAACCTCCACAGGGGCCGATTGAACGTGACGAACTGCCGTTTGTTCTGGTTCCTGTATGGGCAGAGCTCGTCTCCGCTCCCATACCATTCAGGGGTCGAGAAGGACGGAACGTCAGCGAGGGAGGAAATGAATCTCTTTCTCTTTTACTCTTTGTTTTCCATCTCAGCGGTTCATGACCTTTCAGAACACGCAAAACGGACAACATAACGCATCGCCACGCACTTTAAACCCTGTCAATTATTAAGCTTTCCGTACAAATTAGTCAGGTCAGTTTTCATGTGAATGTTGGGCTTTCGACCAGCAGACAGACATTGCAATTGCATAACTAGTCATAGTCTAAACATATGGAGCGCTGCCATTCTGGGGAAATTTAGCCATCAGATATATCAATAATCAACAAATGCCAGGATATGTACGCTCCTTTTACCATTCACACGTGTTTTAAATGTAGTTCCTCTGTTTTACAGGCTTGGGTCTAAGAGAAGAACACGATATCCTAAGATAGAAGAGCACATTTCACAAACCGGACGTCTAAGTCCCCTTGTTTTTCTCTTCACTGCTTCAATCAAAAGTCGATATTAAATAATATTTAACGTAATTCTAAACAGGCTTCTGTCTATTGTAATGATACGATGTACCGTGAGTATTTATTACATAAATCCTGAAGTTCCCCTCCAATTTTACCAAGTTAGACAGATCGTTCGCCCTCTCGCCTATCAGCAACGTATCGCAAATACAGCGAGGGGCCCAAAATTTAGTTAAATTGTTAGTACCAAGAAGGAACATCAATTGAATCCTCTTTTAAAAAAACAAAACTACGAAACAAGAAACGAAGGCAAAGCCATCGGGAAACTCATGTCCCCGTTTTCATGTGTGCACAAATTTCGCAAAGTAGGTCATGCCGTTGGACGCTTCATGAGGTTTCAGAATTTTTACTGTATGCCGAAAGACCTTTATTATATGGCATTATATTACAAATATGTACTGTATAGGAAAGAGTGTAAGGCTACAAAATCAAGTGACATGTCACACCTTAAGAACAGACTCTTCAAGACTGGCCCAAAAGTTAAGTCTCGAATTACCAGTCGGAGGGACAAAGCAATGTTGGACGACCGAGAAGACGATGGACCAGGTGGAACAGTCCATTAGCAGCCTATCTTGAAGTAGGATATAATGATCATCATATATCTTCTGCGCATGCGTGTTGGCAATTATAGGTTCGACACGAACAGTGACGTTCCTGAGATTCGGTGACAGATAAAGGTAAGGTAAAGCTATCCCTGTACCAGGCCGTGGAGGCCCATAGGGTTGTGAGAGGTCGAGGTTCCCACATTTTCTTTCCTAGACAATCGGCTCACAGATGGCGGTGAGGTTGTCAGCCTTACGCGCCGGCCGCCCTTTATCCCCAGGAAAATTCCTGGCACTCATTTGTGTTAGAGGCTGAGTCGACCCCAGGGTCATAGTGCGGCTGGAAGGATTAGGTTAATTGAAAAGTCCAATCGGGAATTGAACCCGTGAACTTCCGGCTTGTAGCATAGTGCATCAACTAACTACGCTACCGCGTTCTCCTTCGATGACAGATATTCGGGGAAATTCTTGTCCTGTTAGTGTATGGAATTTTAGGATTTCGTGGTGGTGATTCATGTTCTATTCTTCTGGGTTATGACACCGTGTGGTCCGGTAGGAGGATACAGCGTTTACGGAGGAACATATTACCTCCTTCTGAGATGTACGTGCCGTGTTTGTTTGCAGTGTTTACGAAGTTCATTAAAAACCCAAGTAGAAGTTTAGCCTGGTCTAGGGACAGGCTTATTTAGGGGCGTTGAAAAGATAGGTTATAGGAAATAATAAGCAATATTATTAGTGCAGAAGTGTTTAGTTGAAGAAAATCTCGAGCAAATTATGGGTACCTTAGTTAATATGTGATGAACCTGAGTGAATGTTACTGGAACCTGATTTAATAGAAATTGTGTGGCTTCCAGTGAAGGCTGCGTCACTATATCATTTAATGTAATTCACGTCATATGTTTCGATTACTATTGAAGACTCTGCTGCACTTCCGTTTGGTTTAGTACGAATTGCTTCACGGTTAATAAAATATTTGAACAACAAAGCGTCAGTTCATACAGACGCGAAAATTATAGACCACTAGGTTCCCTAACATACAAGTAATTTTCCCAATTTCATATCCTATCTCGTGGTCTCCATGTATTTTCCTTAACCCTTCATTTTCAATTAACTTCTCCATAAAATAACATATCTTACCACCCCACCATGATGGTGCCTCCAAATAACATGACAATGAGGACAATAGCTTCCTTTGTGAATATGCGGTGTCATAAGGTAGGAAATATAAATATATTTACCGCCCTTAATTGCAATGACAGATCTGAAATTACATCAAATCAAAAGCACTACATCATAACGTATGTGTAGTCCATTGGAGTACGCTTTCCACATTTGCTGATCTGGCACTACCAACCAGACGTTTCGACCTTACCATTATTCCCTTATCCAGAAATAGTGGATGCACTGAGCCACAAGATTATGCCGAAACAAATTCAGAGAGTGTCCGCTGGTTATTCAGCAGTTTCCAGTCCACCGAACAAATTACTGCTGCTTCGAGGCTTCGTTTCCACTAGAAACACCGTCTCGAATTTGCGTGCATAATGCATTGTTTGGACGCGTGTTTACCAGGCATCTCGTGTTCCCCATCATTCGGGGGGGTGGGTTCATGTTGCCTGATGGGCATATTCTGAAAAGTCCATTTCCATTATACAAAAAGTTGAGAAGGAAAAGAAAATAATAAGCTCTAAAATACTGTAACGGATTTGATCAACGCGTTGCCAGGCAACAGCTTTGTAAACACGAATACAAGCAACAATAGAAGGGGAATTGTGTTCTCTGTGTGACGTGCTGTGACCTAACAACACGACACTACAATGTGTGAGGCTAACGGACCACGTGACCCTTAATTTCAACAATAAAATGTCTACGGCTGCTGGTGTGTTTGGACATCAAAAAAGCCTTTGATATTACACGGCACTGGGGTTTGCTCTATAAGTTGTCAAAATTGGAATTTTCGACTAGCTTAATCAAGCTTATTGGATCTTTTCTTTTACAGTGAAAATTCAGGGTTTCGGTGGAAGGCGAAATGTCTACGCCAAGGGAAATGCAAACAGGGGTGCCATAGGTTTCGTTCCTGTCCCCTTCGTTTTACTATAGTGAAACTTCAAACAAAAAGTCACATTGCGACTGACGGTCAGTCAGTAAGTCTCGGCGTCGAGCCATGTCTGGGGCTTATGGCCAGATATTTATTATCATTTGACAGTTACGGTCTTGTTTTTGCGGGGCGCCCTCCCTGACGAGAGGACGGGGCTGCCTTTTGTATATGCTGCTGGCCCTTGCCAGAGCAGTCTTTCTAAGGTTCGAGTCCCTTGGGACTTGCGACCATACTTTACTGCCTCAGATTTGAGACTTCCCTTTTCGTTGCCTCCTACGAATCGCAGGGTCACGGTGGAGGCATTTGACCCCCCCCTCCACACGGGGTACAGGTTCTACAGAGTCAGAGGCAGGGTTACTTTACGACTGGCGGTTTACCACCAATCAGTTCGTCTTGGCGTCAAAACCCTTGAGGCCCACGACCAGAGATTTTGCTTTTTCCAACTGAACTCTTGCGGCAATAGTCCTTATGTAACAACATCCTCTCTGACGAGAAGGTTGGTTCGTCTCTTATGAATACACCTGACCTTTCGTCAAGTGTACATTTCGCCCATATAACATGTTATCGAAAATTCTTCCTCTTGCACTAAACACAAGGCCTCTGTCAGTACAGGCTTTACAGAGCAGATTAAGCCTAAATTATATTGTAGCTGTAGCTGTCGTTATATAGCCTCCGCACCGACCACGCAGAAAGCACAGCCCCTCTATTGTTGTAGAGACGTGTTTACCTCGACGTTGCATAGCGACGGTCGCGTCGCTGACCACATGGAAAACGCCGTACTTCTATTGTTGTGTATTCACAAGGACGTTTTTATCGAACTGTTGCCTAGAAACGCTTCAGGCGTCCGTGTTATAATATTCATCTCCCATCTAAACCAAGGTGACGTACTAAGCAGTATCTTCCTTACAAACTGTGCTACTAAATTTTCTTAAACATAATTCATATCCTTCGTCCGTACATATCCTGTCCATTACGTCATTCTTGAGTTCGCCAACTTTTCATTACGTTAGTCTATCCATGATCAAACTTCGTCTATTTGTCGGAGCTGAGTCGCAACTCATGCAGTTGTAGTATTTGTACGGTTATGGGTTATTATCCAACAGCTAAACCCCGAATATGGAGGACCACTCCTTGTCGACTGTCAGCGACCCTTTACTCTACAGATAGACTAGGCAGTCACCTTCACACGTGACCTGAGATCGCGTCATGTGACGTGAGAAGGGGAATACCGAACATCATGTGCTGTCCCGAGCTGGACGGTCGCTGTCCCCCAGCTTCCTCCCTCCGCTGCCAGTAAAATGGGACAGGTGCCCCGGTAATATGCATGAATGTTTTACTGATATTCACGGTGGATCCCAAAGAAGTAATGCAATTAAATATTGTTGAGTGAGTGTCCACGTACGCATTGCTTCGACGGAGAATGTGTTGCGGAGAAATGTCCCAGTTTTACGGGGCTGTATCAAACAAAAACCGTGGAAATAATGGAATTGTTTTCGCGCAACGGGCGGAGGAGGGATAAGAGGAACAGCGACACTCGGCTATCAGTAAGCTTCTCAGAGAGCCACTGGCACTTCAGTAGGATGAGTCGAAGTGAAGAGATCATGTCAAAACAAAACTGTTGCAGTCTAGCGCCTCTAACGAGATCAGATGTGCGTGACTGCGTCGCCACTCTCAACAGCCGTCCGTTACTGCCTGGCAGAAATCAGCATTCAATACAGGACGTCACACAAGCAGCTTTGTTGCCTCAAGACGTAAGGCCTGCTTAGACTTAGATAGGTAAAGTATATACTATTTGAGGGAAAAAGCGGTTGAAACATTGTGGAAGGAATTCCAACCCTCTGAGCAGTGACTTCTGCTGTAAGGCATTCGGTTCGCTGATAAAATCGACACTCCGTAAGCGCGTACTGGCTGAGTACACCGAACTAAGGAGGCTATGTTTCTGTACTCGGTTGTGGTGGGGATTCAATATTTCTGTTTTATTTTACACTTTATTTCACAGCTATCCGTGTAGCTGAGGATGCACAGCGCCGAATTTTAAGATGAACAATGAACGCTGAATTGCGAGGGATTTAGAAGAAAGAGTTTATAGCCAATTTCGTTGTTTTGCCGCGGAATTTGCTTGTAAGTTGTGCGGAAGGGCACGAAAGGCTTGAGTCGAAATAGTCGTCCCGTATGAGATCTGAACCGGGTACTACCTAAATACAATTCAGTAGCTCTTCTGAGCCAACTAGTTGCATTCTGTTGTGCGCCAATAACTACACGTATTCCTCCCTGATGATGGTCATGCATGCCCGAAACATGTCGCAGTAAATGAAGATCTATACGCAATACTGAAATATTTGTTGTGTTGAGGGTAGCGAAGTTCCTACCCAATAATATTATTTTTATCTTTAATGCAATTATTAACTTATAACTGAATCAAAAGAAGGATTTTCGCTGTTTTACAGTGACTTGCACGAACTTTTAGCGGGTTTCATGGCGCGGTGATAAACAAATGCACACGATAACTGATCCAGGCGAGGCTTGGCTCATATGACAACAACGCTGTACGCATATTCATAGGAAATGAAATGGAATCCCGAGAGAGGGGTGAGTTGATTGATCTGTCGATCTGTCGAGGACTGGATGAAAAAACGATCAGCGATGCGATTGGCAGGAAGCCGCAGTCCTGTACGTGAGGTAAGCATGAATGGAGATCAACAGACAGACAGAAGCAGATAAATCAAACAGTTACAGACACACAAAGATACGCGGATGGGGGATAGAGAGAGACAGAGGTTTTATTTTTTAATTTACGTCGTTATTTCTATGACATTAATTAATCTGAAAAGAATGAACGAAACGTCTAGACATTTTGTATGCCGAATGTAAAGTTGGAAGTTTTAGCAAGCAAAATTAACAGGATATATCGGGGCTTTACCGCGCTTGTTCCTGCGTCATGTCTGAACGCAATGTGTTCACTGAAACTGTACAGTACATTTGAACTGGTGTGGGATTATATTTTTTTATATATATTTCAAATTGAGACTTTCTGTATACCGTTCAGAATTTAAATTTAGTTTCGAAATATTCTCTGTAACATTCTACTGATTACAAAAGAAAGGAATTTATTTCTGATACACTCCAGCGTTTATATTTCGTGACACCAATTAGAGAACCACTATATGGGGGTATTATTATAACCACTAACAACGTTTCGTTGTACTTTTCTATCGCAATCTTCAGGATGAAAGCTTCAAAATTCGTCGCGGCTACACTCCATGAAATAAAGGTCGTGAAAATGTAACGACAAGACGTCTCAATTAATGTTCTTCCCTCAGGAAGGGGACCACGGTTTATGCCCATAAGGAGCAACAAGAGAAGTATATTAATGTACATTTCAATTTTCAGGCTTTTTGTTAGCAGAAGCTAAGGTGAAAACTGCGAACTGTATTGCACAACNGAGACAGAGGTTTTATTTTTTAATTTACGTCGTTATTTCTATGACATTAATTAATCTGAAAAGAATGAACGAAACGTCTAGACATTTTGTATGCCGAATGTAAAGTTGGAAGTTTTAGCAAGCAAAATTAACAGGATATATCGGGGCTTTACCGCGCTTGTTCCTGCGTCATGTCTGAACGCAATGTGTTCACTGAAACTGTACAGTACATTTGAACTGGTGTGGGATTATATTTTTTTATATATATTTCAAATTGAGACTTTCTGTATACCGTTCAGAATTTAAATTTAGTTTCGAAATATTCTCTGTAACATTCTACTGATTACAAAAGAAAGGAATTTATTTCTGATACACTCCAGCGTTTATATTTCGTGACACCAATTAGAGAACCACTATATGTGGGTATTATTATAACCACTAACAACGTTTCGTTGTACTTTTATATCGCAATCTTCAGGATGAAAGCTTCAAAATTCGTCGCGTCTACACTCCATGAAACAAAGGTCGTGAAAATGTAACGACAAGACGTCTCAATTAATGTTCTTCCCTCAGGAAGGGGACCACGGTTTATGCCCATAAGGAGCAACAAGAGAAGTATATTAATGTACATTTCAATTTTCAGGCTTTTTGTTAGCGGAAGCTAAGGTGAAAACTGCGAACTGTATCTCAAGTAATTGCACTTCAGTTCCCACATGCACAGACCCGGGATTCGAGTGTGTTCCTTTGATGAAGGGCATGAACTCAAGACACGTAAAACATAGAGGCTATCACCTTAGTATCCACGTACTCCAGCACTATAAAGAAACTCCATAGAGCACTGAAAGCATGATAGCTCTACTGAGCTGTAAAAGTTTTTAAGCACAAACATACAAACTGTATTTTCTAATGGATATTATTTAGGATTTAT